>NC_051155.1:32569669-32815688 GCF_013339745.2 Dermacentor silvarum
CGGACTTTTCTTCTCACCTGCTCCGACTCGAACGCGTTCTCACTTGCCTCGCCGATGCTGGACTCCAGCTCAACATAAAGAAGTGCCGCTTCGCGGCCCGACAGCTAGTCATCCTTGGCCACGTTGTTTCGAAAGATGGTGTGCTTCCAGATCCTACCAAACTCCAAGCAGTCGCCGAATTCGCACGACCACCAAAGAACTCCGCATCTTCATGGGATTGTGCTCATACTTTTGCCGTTTCATCCGCAACTTCGCCAATAATAGCGCCTTTGACGCAGCTTTTCGCGGGTAACCACGACCTCTCGGCCTGGTCGCCACTTTGCGATGCCGCATTCACGACGCTGCGTCGTGTTCTAACCTCACCCCCGATTCTCCGTCATTTCGACCCCAGCACACCGACAGAAATTCACACGGATGCTAGTGGTGTCGGCATTGGCGCTGTTCTTGCGCAACGAAAGACTGGCTTCGATGAATACGTCGTTGCTTACACCAGCCGCGCTCTGACGAAAGCGGAAGCCAACTATTCCGTTACAGAAAAAGAATGCTTGGCTATAATTTGGGCCATAAGTAAATTCCGCCCTTACCTCTACGGCCGCCCATTCGACGTAATAACTGACCATCATGCCCTCTGCTGGCTGTCGTCCTTAAAAGACCCTTCAGGTCGACTCGCTCGATGGGCGCTCCGCCTCCAAGAGTACGACATTCGAGTGCTGTACCGCTCTGGCCGTAAACATACGGACGCGGATGCCCTGTCCCGCTCCCCTGTGTCAGGCCAGCCCACTTATTCGAAGGTACCAATATGCGAGTCCTCCCTCACTGCCACAGACATGCTTTCGGAGCAGCAGAAGGATCGATGGATTCTCTCTATGCTGGCTTTTCTGGCCAACCCATCAGTGCCTTCTTCTGATCCGTACACTGCGTCGCCAAGCACACCACTTCGCTGTTCGTGACGGACTCCTTTACCGCCGTAACTACCTCTCGGACGGCCGCAAATGGTTACTCGTGGTCCCACGGCATCTACGTTCGGACATATGTGCAGCGTTACACGATGACCCGCAATGCGCGCATGCAGGAGTACTAAAAACGTACGCGCGCCTGCGACTCCGTTATTACTGGCGCGGAATGTACCAATTCGTCCGCCGATATGTGCGCTCCTGCCTCGCTTGCCAACGCCGCAAGAATACCCCTTGTTCCTCAGCTGCCCCATTGCAACAACTGCCTTGCCCAGGACGCGCCTTTGACCGCGTTGGTGTTGATCGTTACGGGCCCCTGCCGAGTACCTCAGACGGCAACCGCTGGGTGATTGTGGCAATAGACCATCTAACGCGTTACGCGGAAACTTCGCCTCTGCCCAGCAGCATCTGCGCGTGATGTTGCATGGTTCCTTCTGCGTAACATCATACTTCGCCATGGAGCCCCCAGAGAATTGCTCAGCCACAGAGGCCGTGTGTTTCTCTCTGAGGTTATAGAAGCGCTACTCAAGGAATGCCACGTAATTCACCGCACCACTACTGCATACCACCCGCAGACTAATGGGATGACTGAGTGCTTTAACCATACTCTTGGCGACATGTTATCCATGTACGTCGCATCTGACCAGACCAACTGGGACCGCGTTCTACCCTTCGTGACGTATGCTTACAACACCGCCACACAGACCACTACGGGATTTTCCCCGTTCTTTCTTCTATACGGACGCGAGCCTTCCTGCACAATGGATACCATCCTCCCGTATCGCCCTGACACAACGGAGTCTACTGCCCTGTCCGAAGCTGCTGCACACGCGGAAGAGTGCCGACAGCTCACCCGCACATTTACTACGGAAGACCAGCAGCGACAGAAGCACCGTTGGGATACTTCCGCCTCTCCTGCACCCTATGCTCCTGACTCACTAGTGTGGCTTTGGGTTCCCGCCACCAGCCCTGGACTTTCAGCGAAACTCGTTTCCAAGTACCAGGGTCCCTACCGTGTGGTCAGTCAAACGTCTCCTGTGAACTACATGATAGAACCCCTTGAGCCACCTTCGGATAAACGCCGCCGAGGGTGCGAAATCGTGCACGTTCAGCGGCTAAAGCCTTATTTCGACCCCCCTGTGCTCTCCTGCCCGTAGGTCGCCGGGACGGCTCCTTTTCTCCGGGCAGATAATTGTACTGAAGAAGAACGAGCAGTATGCACTGCTTCGAGAAAGACGACGACGACGAGCCTTGTGCCTCTGTTGCCTGAGCTGTGCAACCTCTCGCTGCAGTGCTCTACGCTCTAATTAATTAAACTAAGTCCTCTCTACAATATATATATATATATATATATATATATATATGCATTACGTAACGGCTATATGACACATAATATATGGCATGTTTATGAAGTGATATGTACACGTATTTCCGCAGAATTCATTCGAAATTATGCTTATGTTTAGCACTTAACCTTGTCATATAATTTTCATATATGTTATATTTCATTTTATTTTGCACACACTCCTGGACTTTGCATACGATGCGCCCACGTGGTATCCTTTGTGCCTGCAAACACAAAGGATACCACGTGTGCAAAGAGTGCAATGGATCGAAGTTCGTTCAACTTGGAGGTTAGTGGAGGTCACAGTGCAGATGTCCTACGGCCAGGTGAGGGCGTATTGACCGTCTTTGTGGTCAAGCACTCTCCTGGCAGCAGCGACCCCTCGCATTTCAAAATGCCACTACGTGTACGCGCAACTTTGTACCCCTTTATAGCACCATTGTATACGTCCGTCGTTTTTGTTGACTTTGACATGAGTCAATGTACGTGTTGAAATTCATGACGCCACTAAATCTACGAGTGCCTGTGGTCATAGGCTACCTACATTTTACGAGTTTGTGTTCACGTCTTTGTTACTCACGTTTTTCTTTAAAAAAAATGATGCCACTCTGTAAGCGCAAGTTTATATTCACGTTTTTGTTGTATTTTGTTTCTTTTTTTCACTCTTACGGAGCTCTGTATGCTTGCAATCGCACTCTTGATGAAGGTCGGTCCCCGGCCGAAACGTCAGTAAAGTCCTGTTATATGCTATTCCTATACGCGCTTCTATATTTTGAACTATTTCTTTGCCGGCTTCTGTGATTCCTTGCTTCACTGATATATATATATATATATATATATATATATATATATATATATATGTATATATTAATTACTTGGTTAGCTGTCAGCGCGTAGCTCCTGCTGCGTTAAGTCACTCGAGAGCGGCGCTTTCTAACCCGACCGCAGCTCGATCTAGCGGAGGGATCGCGCAAGGCGACACTTCCGGGCAAGGGAAATGCCCAGCGCTCTTCACAAGACCCAGTTGTAGCCACCCTAGCGCTGTCAATAGCTGAATATGAGATGGCGAATTCTGCAGAACAGTTGTGAAAATGACGGCTGCCTTGTACGGCTGTTTGCTAACCAAAAAGCTGTCCTCCACAAACTGCATTCCTCTCTATGAATGCCCAGGAAGTGCGAACAGAATTTGTTTCCCGGAATTCCGCTGAAAATTCCATGTCTCGTGCTTTCCCACACACTTAGCCACCCAGAGGGAATGTATTGTTGTATTTCAACAGCATTTACTACCGCCGAACCCTGGTAGAGCAAAGAGTGTGGTAAAGGCGAATACGTTGAATGGGAGCAGTAATTTGCTTTACGGGTCTTTTGGCGAGAGTACCTTGTTTGGAAAATAACCTTCTGACGCATACGCAGAATACTTCTGCAAATGGTGGCAAGAATAGGTTACGTTTTCACTATAGGTCCGTAAACGCTGCTGTTTCTCTAAATCCATCTAGTTGTAAACAAAATTAAATAATATAAGTTTGCGCATGATTTGTCCAAATCTTTTTTTTTATCCCCGTGTTTCTCGTACGCTAAAAGGCTAGAAATAAACAAGTTTGTCACTTCATTAAATAAGAATATTTCCCCAACCATTCAAAAAAAAAAAGAAAGAAATTCTGGGACGCCCCAGGGTGTCTCGATGTCGTCCTCGTCCACCGCTCCGTACAGGGTGGCGACACTTGCATCGCCTGCTACGGCGAGCGCCACGTTCAATCTGCCTCCGCAGTACCGTCACCTGGCATGGTGACGCGAGACGGTCTTTGTGTATATGCAGACTTTCGTGCAATTAATAACAGCACTGAAGCGTTCCCAGAAAGAATAGCGCGTGATTGATTGCAATTCAGGTTATTTGGTTATCCTTTTCTTCCCTATCATAGGTGCGCGCTGAGGCCACCTGCTTGATAGATTGTCGCCACCATGCAAAGGGGAGGGGGGGGGGGTGCGCACGAGGCACCCTAAGAGCGGCCACATTCCGAGCCCCCTTAATTAAGCCTTGCCTGAGGTAGTCGTTCAAAGGAGTTCTATACTGATTCACCAAGAAAGCTGTTTTGAGCACAAAGAAGCAACCAATCACAATCAAACTCGGAGTGCAGAGGAGGTGAGCCAGACAAGCAGACAAAAAGGTGCCACTTTTGGAGAGTGCGTTTTCTGAGAACTTCTGGACTCTCCCTCTTGTGCCCACTTGCTTCCCCCTCCATCTCATGACTTTTTGTCCAGTCAATGCTTTCATCTAACGAGCACTACTTGTCCGACTTATACGGGTTGGTGCCTACCTCGAAAAGGTATCAGAACTTAGTTCACTCCGAGCTAGTCGCAGTTGCTTCCCGAAGCCGTCTTCGAGGCATCGTCCGCAACCCCCTTCAGCGCTGCTACAATTTGTCGGGAACGCATTCGCGCTGCTTCGTCAAAGCTCACGTGGACGGTCAAGGCCTTTCCAGCGTCGCAGTCCAGGGACACGCAAACGCCGCTAATCGAAAGACCTCCATCATGGAGCCACCTTTCCGCAACAAGCCACTGTACGACCGCTTACCTCTGGATGTGTGGGAGACGATATTACAGCACCTGGATGTCGCGTCCCTGCTGTCCGTGGTCGAGGCAGAGCCCGCGCTCAAATCATGCGCTTTTTCGAAAGGCGTGCTGAGGTCTGCTACTGTGACGCCAGATACTGACGATCGGACATTTCGGAAATTCAGACTGGTAAAAGTATATGCTGAAGGCTCCATTAGGAAAGTGTTCGCTGCTCACCATGTAGTCAAACTGTGCTTCAACGGCTGCCTGGCGCTTTCGAGCAAAGCGATACTGGACTGCGCCTTCAGGTGCCAGCGGCTCCAGCAACTGTGCATCGTGAACTGCGTGGTTGATCCAGTGGAACTGTTTTGTTTGCTTTGCGAGAATCTCCGAAGTGTCACAAAGCTGGAGTGCTCTCTTCTGGAAGAGCGGTGCTACGACCAACGGCTCCTAAGCAAAGCCGCCAACGACATCAACGCGTGTTGCAGTCATGGTACAACTTGAGAGCATGTACGTCGAAGTAGTTGCGACGCCTTTGAAGACTCTTCTACTGGAGTACGCCTTGCGCAAGTGCGACGTTCTGCTGCACTTGCGCGTCCACGTTGTACTCAAAGGCGCCGTGGGAGTGTCTAGTGGCAACTACTTCATGAAGCGCGTCCCGATCAATCGTAGCATCGTTTAGATTCAGTTACAGTGTGGAGCGTGTGCGCTCACCAGCGGATGCGCTAATCATAGACGGCACCGAAGTGTGCCTACTTGGAGAGGACCTCGTGTTCCGCTACATGCAGCAACCCGACAAGCAGCAACTTGGTCTTTTTCAACGACCTCCTAAGGCAAAACGTGTCCCTGCAAGCATTCCAGCAAGCCATTGTAGTCGTAGAGGACGACTGCGCCGGCGACCGCTTGCTCCTGGCCTCCGAACGTCCCGAATTGTTTAGCACGATCAAGTCTCTCACGCTCGCCTTGCTACCGGCGCCGCAATCAGTACGATTCCCACGATCCCCGTGTGCAAATGACGCGCACCTTTACAAGATGCGATAATTCCTCCGTAGCTGCGTGTGGGGGGTATTACGGAATTCAACGTGACATCGTACCATTCCACGTACGGCAGCAATTGCGCCCACATCGTGGCCACGGCACTGCCCCGGTTGCAAAAGCTTGCACTGCCCCCTTGCGCAGTCCGCCAGGAAAACTTGTTCGCGCTGCTGGCGCAGGGCTGCAAGTTCACCGAGGAGCTCGAAATTTCTACCACAAATGTTATTGCGTGTGCCACGTGTGCTGATACCCAGGCTCACGGAGACGAACTTTGAATGGGCGCATACTTTGACAAAGCTGCAGCGACTATTCATCGGCGAAGCCGCAAGAATCTCGTCCAACGCGTTATTGCTGAGGTGCAGAGTAAGCGAGCTTCGACTATGCCTCAGCAGTCTGACCGACGAAGTAAACGACAAGCTGTTCTCAAAAATCGGTCACTTTCTCCTCCTAAATCAACACCTCTCACGGCTCACCATTGCAGCCAGCAACGTGGAGCTGGGCATCAGCGACTTCGCCGTGGCACTTCTCTTGGTGAAGAACCTCAGAAACCTTTGCGTGATTACCGGGACTTCGACGACGCGCAACGCTGCAGCTGTCTTTGTCGATCTCATGCGAGAGCGCTTGCCACGGATCGAGTCGGTGCACGTTCATTACATGAATGATTGTTCGGAGATGAAGGTGCTGACATGGGTACGCCAACGAAACAGTGCGCAAGGAGCCATCGTGGACGACTGCCCTTGCCTCGCCCGCCACTGCTCAGAGAAAACTTTCATCGGCCTGGATACTCCAATAAGCCGGTGTTGACGAAGCTGCCAAGCCCGAACTCATCGAACACCGCGATGACCACCGCAAGCGCCGGTTTGGCCACCCAGTGAATGATCCCCGTATTTTGCCTATATTTTGACCTGTGCAATGAATTATGTTACGCACGGAAAGTCCTTTACATCTCATGGTGCGTTTTTTCACGCTTTGAATGATCTGGTCACGCAAGCGGTGGCACCGGTCGTGCATTATCGTGTTCTATCTTTTTTAAATTCAGGGAGTAAAAATCGGGCGTTAATCTTAAAGAAGAAAACTGGGTAAAACTTCTGTAACAGGACACGTTGTTTTGCTAGTTGGTGATTGGTTACCGACATGCAAAGACACAATTACAAAGAAGAGACGCAGATCCACGTCACACAGAGAGAGAGAGAGAGAGAGAGGAGAGAGAAGTTTAATGATGCGAAATGCAGAGAGGTCGGCCTGAGGTAAATTCCTCTAGCGAGCTACTCGGCGTTGGGGGAAGGGGAAGAGGGTAAAGAAAGAGGGAAGAAAGAGGCGCATGATGGGTGACGATGACGAGAGAAGGTGGATGTAACACATATGGCAAGCAATTTGGCATGCTCAAAGCCTACAGTCCATGCCCAGTACTTTTTAAAAAGTTCGGTAACGCCTGGATGGCTTTGAAACTCGATTGAGTGTCTGGCCAAGGGCCTACGCTATGCATAGAATATGGAGGTTATGCTTTCTGACATTCCAAAGTTTGGGATCTTTCAGGTAACTTTTACAAACGATTAACGCACCAAATCTTCTCCCATTGGACGCAAACATTCCATTTAAGCAAGCGAAAGCTAGTACTCGCAGGAAAATTTAATAACAAAGAGAGCTGCTGACAGATTATGTGACAAACTCATTTATTGAAATGCTCATAGTCAGGAACAAGTATTACATTTAAATGAAACCACATTAACAAACTTATGTGTATGAATATCCGGATATCGGTGGGCCACTGTGGCTATATCGGATACAGCGATGTCTCCTTAGTTCTAAAAGCAGGATGTTCAGTAAGGAGTGAAAAAAAAAATCATTTTCTTCTTATTATTATTTCCGAAGAAACATAAATTGTTTTTATGTTTAAGCATCTTTTGAGAGTTTTAATGTACTGTCTATTGCGAGTTATTCAAGTTGCAGAATTCTCACGCTGCGCTGCCTAGGATGCATAATATAAAAAGGTTTCTTTTCTGTTTTCCGCTTGGATTTATACTTGCGTGCAACCTGAATGGCTGTGGCCTAGGTGTCCATTCTTCTGTATAAGTGCGATGGTCGCGATTTCACGTAGTGTGTCTGCATGCCATTGTCCATAGTGGGTTTTGAGCCTGCACTCGGGAAAGCAGGAGTGATCAAAATCACCAAGTGAAAGCATTCAAAACTGAATTAAAATTGTATACCTCGCAAAATTTTCCTCATCAGGCAGAAAATCTGATTTTGAAGCATTATCATTGATTCATTAAAAATGTGGGGACAATCTGCCGATGTATATAGTCATACGTTTGCATCTGTGGCAACACTGGGACTCGCGTTGTCGTTTCGATCGCTCCTGTTGACACGGACAAAGATTGCACCGACAGAACACACCATGGAAAGGCTGCGCGTATCAAGCCACGACACTTTTGAACGAATATCCAAATATTCAAACAGAATGCGATCGAACCCGTCCCACTGATGAATGTAGGCGTTAAAGGGGACCACAACCACATATCGAGCTAGGTGAAAAAATACATTGCGCGGATAGCACATCATATGGGCTGCTGTGAACATCTCGTCGAAATGTTGCACTTGTGGGAGGCGCGTGCGGCTTACAAGTGGAGTGTATTAGATTGGGGGAGTGTGTCAACGCAGGCTCCCCACTGAGGCTTTTTTTTTATTGAAAAGTTGGTGGCGCCACCGTCGCTTTCTTCCGAATGGGCTGCCCAGCGCTACAAATAGGGGAAGTGTGCAGACCGCGTCGCTGGCTCTGAGGCCGCTCCGCGATGCGTGCGTCTAAATGTCGTACAAAAATCCCTCACGTGACTCGATCCTAGGCACCTAAGGACACGAACATTTAGGGACTTTTGAGAAGGCGCGATGGTGGTGCCAAGCGACGACGGCATGCGACGGCGTGTTCGTTCTCGGCGTGATCGTTCTCTGGCCCGCGCCGACAGCGCGTTATTCAACATTGCGTGTGTATTGCTTGTAGGTTCTGTGTTACTTGGCGGAAAGCCATGAATAGTGCTTGTGTGGCAGTGCGGCTTTGGCCTCGGTGAGCTCTGGCAATACAGAATCTGCGTTGTGTGATCCGTGTTCCTTGACAATGCGGCGGTGGTGACGACTGAAATGTTGAAGTGGCGTAGCGCCTCGGCAGCGCAGTTCAGCGAACCGCGATGTGGTGTCGCCGTGTCCGCCTTTGCTTAACGGACGTCGAGGGATGTGCTGCTCTCATGGTGGAAGAATATTTAGATGTTGACACTGCGCGCGAGCGAGCGTCCAGATCACGACCTACTGGAACTACAGACCTGCACAGATGTCCGTCTTCTATGGGAGCAGCTTGCGCCCATTTTCGTTCAACCGGTGGCCATAGGTGGCGCTTTTATAACCTGTTCCTCCGCAAATGCCATTATATGCTTAAAATCGGATGTGTTGGCGGGTTTGGAAGTTAACCAAAGATCAGTAGGCCGGTTGGCTTTGGGAGCCCACGGTAATACCACAAATGAGGCAGTGCAGGGTGACATGGGTTGGGCCTCTTTTGAAGTCAGAGAAGCACAGAGCAAAATTAGTTTTGAAGAAAGGCTCAGGAACATGAATGAAAATAAATGGGCGGCTAAAGTGCACAAGTGCATCCACGCTTTTCTACATGAAAAGCGTGGACACAGAATGGAGGAAGAGGTCAAGGAAGTTGGCAACCAAGTACAGGATAATCGAAACTGCAAATAGACAACCAGGAGCCATCAGAAAGAAAGTGAGAGAAATAGAGACCGTGAATTGGATGCAAAGAATGGAAACAAAAGGACAATGGAGATTTACAAGAATGAGAAGAAAGAAATTAGAAGGGAAAATCTGTACGAGAACACAAAGGGCAGTGCCTTGCTATTTGAGGCTCGAGCCGGTTGCCTAAGGACGAAAACATATCGGAACAAATAATCGGAACTAGATGAGTGTGATGAGGAAACAACGACAAACTCGCCGGTTTCCAGTTGGGCCCAGGATCCTTTAATAATGACACGGCACGAAACACAGACTTTATATACACACACTAACACGATACAGACGATTTATATCTATGCGGACTAGAGTTCGGAAGTCGCTTGTCCTATATAAACATGTGCCTAGCACTCATGCGTCACACTCGCCCGTGTGCATCGTCGTTGCGGTGCCCGTGACGGTGGTTCTGACGGTGGAGCGTCGTTGTGGCTACGTCGCTGCTGTCGCGCCGCACCTTGTCGCACCACGCCGCTCCTTGTCGCGACGTGGAAGCAGGAGAAAACAGCAGGTCGGTAGAGCACCAGGCCACTGCTGTACTGGCCAGTAATGCCTGACCTGCAACGCCTCGGCTGCTAGAACGGCAGGCTTGGTCGGCGGGCAGGTAGCTCAGGCGCCCCGGTGACCAGCAGGAAGCACTGCACCAGGCCGCTATCACAGCAGGCCGCTGGTACACAGGAGAGCAGAGCCACGAGCGGGATCCACGACCAGGTCCGCACGGTAGCAGGACGCCCGGTCGCCAGTCCTCGGGCTCGCTCAGCAGGCTGGTAGCTCAGGCGTCCCGGTCCCAGCAGGAAGCACTGCACCAGGCCGCTATCACAGCAGGCCGCTGGCGCGCAGGAAAGCCCAGCCACGAACTGGATCCCCGACCAGGTCCTCACGGTAGCTGGACACCCGGTCGCCGGTACCCGAGCCTTGAACCGCCGTTCTGCGAGCTGACATTCGGGACTGCCGCTCGCTCTCACGCTGATGATGATGATGATGATGACCTTTTCTTTGGCGCATACCCACTCACGGGGATCGGCCAAGAGTCGGGCAGATTTTATATACGTGCTAAGTGAATAAATTTAGCAAATGTCTAATTTTGGTAAATATAATAAAGCGAATAAATTCTAATACAATTCAGTGGACAATAAATATATAAAAAGTAGGCATACTAGTACAAGAGGGAATAAGGTAATGATAAATGGATTAATATGATTAACAATGGAACCGGTTTGATTCAACAATGAATTTCTCTATGGCGATGCATACATTCCTGTGTGAGTGTCCAAGCACAGAAGCTCCGAAAGACAGCAGTTCCGGAGAGTTCAATGGCAGGCCGAGCTGTCGCATTGCAATTTGCAATGTTCTTTTTCTTAGGGAGGAGAAACGCCGGCAGTCCAGTAAGTAATGGTCGATCGTTTCGAATTCGTTACAGAAATGGCACAAAGGGGAGATCGCTCTCACGCTCTGCGTGCTCTCGTGCCACTTCTTTGTTCATGGCACGTGGTGGTCTTCTTCCATTATCGTCATCACCAATCCTCTTCTTGGTGCTGCCTTACAATCACCATCACTTCAAGTTGGCTTTTCACGCACTTTGTCTTGGCACCGCCACACGCCACTATCCACATCATCACAATGAGAGATGTGCATGCTGCAGTAAAGATCCAGAAACCACTCAGCACATCCTGATGGAATGCGACGGGATCCACCCAGCGAGAACCGTAGGTAACGTGCAACTCCCAGAAGCGCTTGGTTTCAAAGTGGAAGGAAACATAAACAGATCAGCCGTAGAGATCAGCAAGAGACGATTGGAGTACAGGTGGAAAAAAAGCAGGGAAAAGATGGATACGACCTGATCTCTTAAAATCATAGGCAGCGGCACAAGATAAATTTTCGAAAAAGAAAAATAATAATGAGAGGTATACAGAAATGCTAGATAAAGAACATGTATAGTATACCTGATTAAATCAAGCAGGCTAGGTGACTATTTGTCGCCGCCCCGTTTCAAAGGGGAGGCCAATAAATCATCATCATCATCATCACGTCTGCTACTCGGCGGGTGGCTGGGCGGCGTTCGAATGTGTGCGCCTGCTCTTCTGTAGCGGGCTGCTAGCATATGTGACAATTTCTTCCGAAGACAACAGCTAGTATGTCAAAATTGTTTGGAAGTACACGTTTAGCACAAAATTAAATAAATAAGAAAAAATGGCATGGCGATACATGCGGCCGTGATAGTTTCGTAGTTTCGTTTTTGGTCAATGCATCGTCGCGCGCGCCTGTTCCGCTCTACGGTGTTTGGTTGCGTGTTGCGTGGCTCGAAAAACGTTGACTTCGCGGGAAACAGCCAGAAAATGCCTCATTTGTGTAGTGTTGAGGGCTGTATAAATGGCCCAAGGCGCTTGATCAGGGGCAGCGGCAGTGTTGACTCGATTGTGTCCTTTCATGTGGCGTCGGTCGGAGAGCCCCGGCTCCCCGGCGTTCGCAATGGCTCAGTGCTCTGCCGATGATAAAACGGCAAAAGAGCCAGAGAAACCGATGGTGTGCTCTCTGCATTTCTCGCCCTCGGATTATGTGTATAATCTTGCCCTCGGAAAGTATCTTGGCGTGCCCCAGAGGCCAGTCCTTTCTCGAGCAGCTGTTCCCTCAATGCAGCCTTCATCAAACCTCTTACCGGTGCCCCTGCAGCAGCAAACTGGCGGCTCGGTGAGTGCTCAATGTCATTAAATAAAGCCACGAAATAACCATACCGAGTACGTGCACAACTTTCTACGCTTGTTCTGTCGGGAACATCGTCGCCTGGCGGACCGGACGCTTCGCCTCCCGTCGACGAAAACGAAGCTCTGCATTCCGCCGGCGCGGCCGGCGGCTCACCGCCATCGCACGCGGAAACACCTACCGCTCGAGCACAGAGGATCATTTCGCGCTCCGTTTCACTGAATATCGCTGAAATGCAGTCCTGCTTTCCTGGCGAGCTCTTCGTTGCAAGGTTCAGCGGCAGCTACGGTATCCATCGCGGCGAAGTGGGCTGGTGGCGGTTTTCGAATGTGTGGCGCCTGCTCTTCGGTAGCGGGTGCTAGCTATTGTGACCATTTATTCCGAAGGACAACAGCTAGTATGTCAAATTGTTTAACTGTACTCATTGTAGTGGTATGTAATAACACGTAAAATAGTACACGAATTCTTTCTCGGTTTACCGTTATGCGGAAATTTCGCGCTGCTCCACACAAGAAAAAAAAAAAAAAACTAGCTGATCGAGTGATTGTTTACATGTTTGTACGGCCCGTCAAATATGCATCGCAAAGCTTTTATGAAACTGTGAAAACTGATGCTAGAGTCCTTGCTTTGTTCTGATTTACATGATGGCACACAGCAATATACCACAATGTGATCGTTTACGTTATCCCATGTGTAATTAACTCAAGCAAGCTGCACGTAGCTATGGCTGAAGTTACATGCCTTCTGCAGCGTCTGCAGATTCACGCAGTTTGGGTGTGGTCCGCGTATACATATCGTCTGCGTGATTCTTTTAAATGTCCTTGTTCATATCAATATATCAAGTTCTTTATTATTGTATTTCTTTATTACTACATTGTACTATATTTTATCCTATGAATCTTCTGGCAATCAGATTTTTTCCCTCTACTGCGAAGGCAACGGGAGGAAATGTTATCGTCTGCCGGCTGTACTCGTTGTTTTCCTTTCTTACACCGCTCTTCCTACTGTACCTCGTGATTGAAATGAGAAGCAATCATTCGCAAATTTTGTTTTCTTTTTTATTTTCGTGAATTTATGAATTTACAAACAATGTAAACGATCTGTGGCTGCCGAAATAGCGGCACGAGCGCTGGAACAGATCGCAGAAGCAGACGACAGCGAACAGGTTATAACTAGCGACACTTGCTCGTACATTCTATCCCTAGCGGCAAAAGGGGTGAACTAGACCAGGTGTGCTGGAGGAGGGAGATCTGTGCAGGGTCTGTAGTTCAGTAGGTCGTGGTCCAGATTATGTTCGGCTGCGCGCGGGCGCACCGAGTAGCTCTGCTAGCTCTGCTGCGAGCAGATAGATGGCGCCGCGGCCAGCGGTCCCAGCGTGTTTGACCATGAATGAAGTACCAAGGTATAGACACGTTTTGCTGTGCGTGTGGAGAAGAAGAGGAAACGGCTGAACACCTCATACTTTTCTGTAAAGGGCTTAACCCTACAGTGCAAAGCAACGGGGCTGATTTTTTCAAAGCATTGGGGTTTAGGGACAGTGAAGGCAAAATAGACTTTAAGCGGGTGGAAATAACCAAACAGAGATTATCTGATTGATGGATAAAATCAAGGCAGGGGTGAAATTTCACCCACCACAAAGTACAAAATATGTTAATAGTCATGGCTAGGTGGCGTATGCCACCGCCCGGTTTAAAGGGTTCAGCCTCATCCATCCATCCATCCATCCATCCATCCATCCATCCATCCATCCATCCATCCATCCATCCATCCATCCATCCATCCATCCATCCATCCATCCATCCATCCATCCATCCGTCCGTCCGTCCGTCCGTCCGTCCGTCCGTCCGTCCGTCCGTCCGTCCGTCCGTCCAGCTTAGCGGCGCCGGCGGCTTGGTATTCCTCTGCCTCCGCTAAATTTTCGTTCATAGTGGAGTGAGTAAATCTCAAAGCGCGAAAAAAAAATCGTTATTTCACATTAAAGTGATAAGTCTACCAGGCTTCGCTAACATGAAGGTTCATTGTGCAGGGCGTGGATGACGTGAACACAAATCAATCGGGCAGCACTCAAAGCCCACTGATGTTACCCTCGCGCGCACAATTTGTTTCGTCCGGTCTAGCCGTTCATTCAAGCATAAAAAAATGAGTGTTAGCCCACGTGCTACCCCTCGATCAGAAGAAAATAGTCACTGCACCAGAAAATGTATTTCATGCTTATCGCTGCTTCCATTCACACTCAGAAAACCGGTCAATCATCGTTGCGCGAATTCAATGTGGCCGCGATATAAATTAAGAAATGAAACGGCTCAAGCTTGCGATATGCAATGCACTAGAGCAAAGTGGCTGTTCATGGCTAGAACTTAAGATGAGAATGCACATCAGCTACTCTTTCAAATGGGAATTTATTAGGCGGGACGAAGGCAGGTGTCTATCTTGGATTACAGCATCACTAATACAGTTTACTGTTGAAAACCTGAGAAAATGCCTTTTTTATTCCAATTCCACTTAACATAGACCGTGTATATTATTCATTGGACTTTCGTCCATTGAGGACTGAGTGGCTCTTGCAAGATCTAAAAAAAGAGGTGACTTTCTTTTTCTGAAATTGCATATGAGAATGTGCCAATGTAAGCGTGTTTGACAATACATGCTACAGCCTGTCCACAAATACACTTACACCCACCACACAATAATCCCATAGACCTCTTTTTTTTGCATAGACACAATACAAAAAAAAAAAACTTGTGCATGAAGCAGCTCGATAATTTTCATGCGTGATAACCATCCCAGAAGCTTGCGGTCTCATACACTCCCACAATGGAAAAATGTTGCATAAAAACATGCAAGCGTGTAATATACACCGCACGCGCATTGTAAAAAAAATTCAGTAGCCAGGATGGAACAAATTTGAAAATCAGGCACACATCTGCACAGAAAACAGCAGTATTTTACAGGGTGCACAAATATTTCAAAATATGCAAATGTCACGTAGCTGGACAGAACCATAGTAATGTTGTTGCCGTCCCTTGGAGATACTCAGTTATTTTTTACATTCCGCCTAATTATATAATTAGTCTTATTTATTGATCGACGTCCTCAATTATTATAATTAGATTAAAAGTGTCAATGAGAAAATTGTAGAGCAACATGAAAGACTCCCGATACAGCTTTCTATTGCTCAATACGCGCTACGTAGAAGTGTTTTTCCGAGCATGAAAGAAGCTCACGAATACACGCAATATTGCTGTATTCGCGAGTTTCGTTCACGCTCGGAAACACTTTTATGTATCACGTATTGAGCCACAGAAAGTTATATTGGGAGTTTTCCACGCTGCTGTACAATTCTCTCGTTCACACTTTTTATCCAATTATAGCATTAAAACGTTGATTAATCAATTAAAAAAATAATTATGCAATTAAGCGGAATAAAAATAATCTGAATATCTCCAAGCGACGGCAGACAACATTACCTTGGTTCTGTCCAGCTACATGACATTTACATATTTTCAAATCTTGGTGCATGATAGTAAACCACCCAGTATATATCTTGTACATGCAGCAAAATTTGCACAGACTGCTGTGGCACACAGGAGGTTCTCTCTTCCGCAGCGGCTTTCGAGGTTTATTTGACCGTGTGAGGTTCTTTGGACAGTTTGGAAATAAGGTGGGAATCCTTTTATCGAGCGCTACGCGTAATATTGCCACGTGTCTAGCGCGGCGATGACGACGACATAAGGCACATCGGCACTTACGAAAAACATAGCAAGAAGAAGAAGCAGTGACTAGCGCACGGTATTTTAAAACCGTCCGTTCTTGTTACTGCCTCTGCCGACAAGTGTGTTTCGTTTGTCCCTCGAGCTTTCGACGTCATGACAGTATGCCATCGATATCGTATCCTCTGAAAAATGGCTCGTGCAGACATGGTCGGTAGGCGTTAGAGTTCGGTCTGCCCTCAGATTTGCACGGCGCCACTGCTCTAGACGACCGCTGTCGGACGGCGCTTTGAATAAAGGCACACACTCCGCACAAGTCAGGTATCCAGCATTGCAGTTCGGAACGAAGCACTTTCTAGCCATTTCAAACGCCCCTCAGAAGGCCGCTGCCACCTTCGTCGAGGGCACAAGAATACCCAAGCACAAGCTCATGAAACGAACGCGAACAAAAATCGTGCCTTCAAAATAGCGCAACCGCACATGCAAGCAGGAAGACGAAGCAGCGGCAGCACTCGCCTTGCCGCCCAGGCTGGGATCGCATACCGCAGCGCCCTCTACGACGGCGCCGAACCAGCTGCAACCAAGCCGAACATGATCTGGACGCGAGCGAGCGGCGCTTTCGCGCGCGTTGGGGGGAGAGTGTCAGCACCTCTCCTTATTCTTACACCGTGGCTGCTCTCTACAAGTCACAAAAATGTGACTGCGTCGACCGCCCACGGTTCAGCGCTGAATGTGTGGTTTGAGTACTGTGCTTGAAACGAGTGGTGCAGCTGTGGGTGGCAGAACGCCATGAGGCCTCAGTTTGTGCTCTGTGCTTGAAACAAGTGGTGCAGCTGTGGTAGCAGAACGCCATGAAATCCGTGCTGTGCAGACGCTCGAAATATCCAATTCACGTCGGCGTCTTGGCAACGGCCAGTTCGCGAACCGGCGCCCTGGAGCGGCGCCTCTGTGCCCGCCCTATTCGGTAGCGGCGACGCATTAATATTTACGTAACCAGGCGTCCTTGCTTGACAGACGCCGATGGCGAAGGTGCTGCGATATGCTGCTGGCCAGCCTTGCAGTTTTTCGCACATTAAAAATATGCAGCATATCTACATGCCTAGCATGTGTTATAAGACAATGTCTACCATGAGACGATTGTCAGGAGTGCCCCAGTACTGCTCCCAATCTGGCATTCCACGCTTTGCATGTCCCCAGTAATCATGATGACAATGTGGGCCCATTTTTTTCAAAGTGAGTTGCTATTCTGTTTGCAAAATGCAAACAGAATAGCAGAAATACAAACAGAAGCTGCTATTCTGTTTGCTCGCTAAGCTGGTCTGTTCTTTGTGTTTTGTCAATTTGATGACAAATTATTGGCAATGTTCTTTTAAGCTGCTTTTAAAAGATGTTAAGCCTACCAAAAAACTGCACCATTGGCAATGTTCTTTGGTGGTGATAGAAAAGTGAACCTGCAGACGAGTAAGTTGGTCATGCCCGCATTTTTGGAAAACTTAAGAGCAATATCGGCACCAAGAACCGTACAACTGTGATTGAGCCATGGATGGCCACACGCTTTCTGCACAAATTGTGGGCCCTTACGCAGCATCATTGAAGAGTCAACAGGCCAAGGTACTGTGTTCCCATCGACCTAGGCAGTGTACAGTTCATTGTCGTCGCAACAGCTGATCGCCCGCAAGTTCACAGCCTGTGCCTTCTGCTGCTACTACGGTCAACTCGTCACCCGTGCACAACACTTCTAGTTGCCCCAGTAGTAGTGCTGCTGCTTCTAAATATTGAGTAACCACACATTGTAGGCTACAAGGGAATTTTTGCACTGCATCTCATCTCCATGTGTGTTGTGTTGCTGTTTGCATACATGTCCTAGTTCGATAAGTGCTCTGAATTTTTTTCACTACTGCAATGTCTTGACTGCACTGTGGCAGTGTTGTATATACTATAATTTAACCTCCATATACATAAGTGCTTTGATCATCAATCTTCAAAAATTTAACCTTCATGCTGCTCCTTCCTTCACAAGAAAGCTTGCATATCAAACATTATTCTTGCCCCAACTAGAATTGGCAGGTTCAATTAGGTCACTTCTCCAGGCATATCTAATCCGCATTCTTGAGTACAGCCAAAACTGTGCGGCACGTTTAATTGCCAGGGACTACAACCAATATTTGAGCGTATCTAACATTACGTTGTCATTGTCAATATCATCCTTTGAATCATGCCGGAATGTAGTGTCGCTTTGTCTGCTACATAAAATCATTCATAGTGGGCAGTCGTCCACCTTGCCTCTTGTTTGTCCATCCCACACATCTAGGTGCTTGCACAATCACCTTAGTGTCCAGCACATTTTTGGTCGAACTGATGCCTTTAACTTGTCTGCTTTGCCACGTGCCATTAGGCATTGGAATGGTCTTCTCGATAACATTGCTGACATTAACAATACTGTAACCTTCAGACAAAAAAATCAGTATATTTGGGTAGTGTTCAAGTGTTTCTATTTCTGGTGTATGTAACTTTTTATGTAATTATGCAATCGTACTATTCACTTTTTTTTATCCAGCGGCCGTGGTATAACCCAGCTCTCCAATGGTAAAATTTTACTGCAAGATTTTATAATTTGTTCTTTTCAGTTACTGTGTTGATGTTGTGTCGCTGTTTATATTTCTAACGTATAACTTTTTGGCTCCTTTCTTATCCGATGCCCTCCCCCCTCCACGCAATACTCCTTCTGGAGCCTGTGACGTAGATGAATACATAAACCAGATGGCACTACTGTTTCTTGTGAGATCAAAATTGTGTACATTGTTGTGGTTTTACCAATAAAAGCTCTAAATTGTGAATTGTTCTCCTGGAATGCCGGCAATGTATACATAACAGGCCAGTTGTGTATATTGCCTAGAATCAGCAATCTTAGCCCCTGAAAAGTGTGGAATATCCTATCTTCCTGTCTGTCTGGGTCTTTATCCATTTTTCCATAAACTTGGGTCACTGGGTAATCCATGGTAAAATGGGTAGAGCACTGGGGCTGCTGTGCTGAGGACACCCAGTTAGAAACAAAAATAGGTCACAAGGTATGGGCCGCTCATCAATGACAAAAAAATTTCTTAGGTGCTGGGCAGATTCGAATCAAATGTCAAGCACTGACTTAGCGGCAGCCCTGCTAACAGGCGTAGCATGTCCAGAGGGACTCGTGAGAGAGGATCCCGCCTCGTACATGACTGATCTCTGTGGTGGCAATACAATGTCTCTACATTGTTTCAATGCTATCATATTAGCGTCGGCATCATCGTGAAATGGGTTGTGCCAGATTTTTTTTCTTTCTAAATTTATTCCCCTGTACCTATGTGCCACAGCTGAGCTCCTATCTCAACATTAGTCGATCTCACCTGAAGTAATGTATATCTAGCCTTAGCTCTAATTTCTAATGAGCATGACTGATTCTCACCAAGAATAACAGCTGCTTCAATTCCTTCACATTTGCACCTGCATAATAAAATATGTTATAGTGAATCTGAGAAGTCTGCCACAACTGAGGATCAAACATGTTTTTAGTTTCAAGTAAACCATGCCAGTCACTTTCATGAAAGTGGCATTACAGAATTCACAGGCACAATGCAGAAATGCATGCTTATAGGCAATTTTATGTTCAGTTCATGGCAGTTGCGATCTTGGGCTGTCGTAATCTGAATTTTGTGCATAGTGACGACAAGTTTACTGAATCATGGAACGTTAAAAACACTTGTGCACTGACTCTAGGTTGTTACAGCCAGAGAAATGGGCATGTGAGCAGCCATGGTGAGGGCGCCCCAAAGCTCCAGTAAATAGGGTGCCTGCGAGAAGCTCAATCACCACATACCTGTGATGCTTTGTTTCCGAAGCACCAACTATTGCCAGCTACCTCATCACGTTATCATGGCAATCTCTTAAAAGTTGTCCCAATTTTATTCGGTCGTTTTGACAAGATTGCCAAGCTGATTAAACATGAATTGCACTGAATCCTTCTATGTAATCTCAACTCTTGATCGGCATCAGCATATCAAGCTTTAAGTTGACAACTTGAAGCATCACTTACATATTCTTCAGGGTAGGTAGGTTATCTTTCTGATTGCTTGGATTGTTACATATTTTTCACGGCAAGCGCCATGAACACTTCCAGATTTTGCGAGAACTTTCATTTTTCAACTTCTATTTCATCAGTGACTCCACCACACCTACCGGTGTGATAGTTTTCTTTACATACACGGAGCATGTTATACTTTCACAAGCATTATCATCCAAATGTGGTTCACGCTGAAGGCATTTACCAGACATGGTAAAGCAACATATGGCGGCAGTTGCAGCAAATAGAGCAATGCAACAGTCAGAAAAGCAACCAACCTGCGATTGTACAGCAAAATCCCTTTTTTTGCAGCTGCTCTGACGCCACTGCTGTAATATAATATGTAGAAAACAGACAGCCTAAGCCAATGATCAAAGAACCGCTCAGTGACAACAGAAATTCAGACGTGATCAAACAACCGCTCGTGACTCACAGATCCAGACGTGATGCTACAGCAACTGTGGAATTCCTTTCACGTGTTTTCACAGTACACCCATGTGCACAAGAAATCTAACACTATACGGTATACCATTTGGGCAGCTGCTTTGGTGCTGCCAGCACTGCCAAAGTCCTGCACCCCTCAGTCAGTCAATGGGCACTGAAAGTACTGGATTTGCATGTAAGTAACACGACCACAAATATGATGCAACGAGGGACTTTTGGTCTCTCCTAAAGACAAATTTATTGTGATTATATGTGTCACGAACCTGAATATATTGTGAGGCGTGTCCTGAGGCTGGAAATTTTAAGAAAAAAAGGCATATTCATGCCATACGGTAATATCCGTGAAAGTGAGCCATCAGGTATACGGTGTGTCCTTCTACATTGAGCTTATTCCAATGTACAAAATTCAGTGAGGCACCTGACACAGCCACCAACTCCACACCCCCTCACCACACATTCCTGCTGAGCCCCAACCCACACGATGGACCCCCATGTCTCATGTGAGCAGTGAGTGAGAATCCTAACATACAGCTTGTTTGAAAGCAGAAACATGAGGGTTCTGCAAGCACCACATTCTTGAATTGATGCTATATTCACAGCAAGTGCATCGTTGTATTTGTCGTAACTATCATATCGATGTTAACTGCGTTATGTTATTACCCATGTGTACCTCCCCTACGCAATGCCGTACGGCGACTGTAGGTGAAGTGTAAAAAAAAAAGACAGCTGCAGTGCACGCTTACTTGCTTAAAACATGCTTGCTGTAGAGACTACCATCATAATAAACTTGCACGGCATTGTTGACATTGTAGCATCGCCTCAGCGGGTTAAGATACGATTTGTTGCCCTTTTTGCACAAAAGCACGCGTCGCATTTGTGCTAAATTAGGGCACCACAGCTGCACCACTCGTTTCAAGCACAGTACTCAAACCACATATTCAGCGCTGAACCGTGGGCGGTCGACGCAGTCACATTTTTGTTACTTGTAGAGAGCAGCACATCCCTCGACGTCGGCGACGCCACATCGCGGTTCGCTGAACTGCGCTGCCGAGGCGCTACGCCACTTCAACATTTCAATCGTCACCACCGCCGCATTGTCAAGGAACACGGATCACACAACGCAGATTCTGTATTGCCAGAGCTCACCGAGGCCAAAGCCGCACTGCCACACAAGCACTACTCACGGCTTTCCGCCAAGTAACACAGCACCTACAACCAATACACAAGCAACGCAAGCGCAATCACAAACGCAATGTTGAATAACGCGCGGTCAGCGCGGGCCACAGAACGATCACACGAGAACGAACACGCCGTCAAATGCCGTCGTCGCTTGGCGCCACCATCGCGCCTTCTCAAAAGTCCCTAAATGATCGTGTCCCTAGGTGCCTAGGATCGAGTCACGTGAGGGATTTTTGTAAGACATTTAGACGCACGCCTCCGCGATGCGCCGAAACGAAAGGTCCAGGGGGCGCTGACGCCCGCTTACACGTCCGCTCGCCGCGAAATCGTCTGCTCAAAGCGCAGTAAATCGGCCGAGCTTGGCGACGGGTCTTAAGTTCCGCTGCGTTCTTTCTGTGACTTACACATGTATACAGTCTTTTTATTTGCCAACATGTGTGTCGTGCCGATGTGAATGAAAAATTTTGTAAAGTGATCTTTTTTTTTCGCCGTGAATTTTGTTTTTGCAGATCGCTCTCGGATCTCGCGCTTCTTTATAGACGGTTTCAGTGTTTACAAACAAACCTCGCTTGCCGCTGATGGGTTGTCCCATCGGTACTTCCGGCAGGAGAGCTAGAAGCACTTCCGGCTATGTTGTTTGAAGGCATGCGCGACGTGAGGCCGGCTTGTCGATGTTTGCACTGCTTGGTGGAATCTATGATGAGCTGATTCTACATCGTGAATATTGTCGAGATGACGATCGACTACTTCAAGGCGCTTAGCACCGAAGCAAAAGATCGGTATCGCCAAAAGCTGATGTTTAGAGGCAGAGAGCTGCCCGATCCGCTGGACGATGATGTCCTGCGATTTTCGTTTTCGCCGGGCTCCAAACACCTTCCCTGCAGTTACAACCCCGGAGCAACAAGCGGAGCATCTTAGTGAGGACATGCAATGAACGCAGACTGTTGTCTTCAAGGCAGGTAATGGGACTGCCGAAAACTAGAAAAACTTTAATGACAATTTTTTCTTCTTTCTGGAGTTTTCGTCCCAAAACCAGTTCTGATTATGAGGCTCGCCGTAGTGGAGGGTTCCGGATGAATTTTGACCACCTGGTGTTCTTTAACGTGCCCTACAACACAAGCACACGGGCGTTTTTGCATTTCGCAATGACACTTTTATTGCTGCAAGATGGATCATGAAGTGGTAAGCTGTGCATGTGTACATGCACATGTTTTCTGCGT
The DNA here is from genome assembly GCF_013339745.2 of Dermacentor silvarum. Classification (NCBI taxonomy): domain Eukaryota; kingdom Metazoa; phylum Arthropoda; class Arachnida; order Ixodida; family Ixodidae; genus Dermacentor; species Dermacentor silvarum. Next base: position 32,592,676 of record NC_051155.1, read on the forward strand.
CATATGCCTTGTTTCTGCTTTTCAATACGCATTCACAAATAACTGTACATTCTCAAAAGTCGTTTAGTGCAAGAAGCCTAGGTCGACTGAAATGGGACAAACTTAAATGCTCACGAATTTAACACACTTCTAACAAAATGATACCTGTAGTGTTGGGCACGAGATTGCAATCCATAATTGGCCTCCATTAATTCGTAAATGCTTTTAGAATGTGGCCGAAACTTCCTACATGCATGCACGGAAATCGCTACCTTTTCTGCGATTCTGCTCTGCGATACCGATACAAATGCTCAAATGCTGCCGCGGTGGCTCAGCGGCTACGGTGTCCGGTTGCTGACCCGAAAGACGCCGTTTGGGCCCCGGCCGTAGCATTTCGATCGAGGCGAAATGCTAGAAGTCCGCGTACTGTGCTATGTCAGTGCACGTTAAAGAACCACAGGTGGTCGAAATTATCCGGAGCCCTCCACTGCGGTATCCGTCATAGCCCCAGTCGCTTTGGGACGTTAAACATGATAAACCAATGCGCACATGTACCTATGGTAGTAGAGCTGCAGAAGTGCACTTGTGGCCCAGATACGAAAAACATTAAAATAAAATGGCGGCGGCATGGCACCCGCTAAACAATAATTTAAAGTCATGTTCGTACTTTGTAGCATGGCGATCCACGCCGAGGCACGAAACTGGACGAGCGGGCAAACTTGGGGCGAGAGTCGAGCTGCTCTCGCGTGAGTTACACGACATACGGCGAGAACAATCGCGCAGTAGCACTTTTATTATTCAGCATTATAGCAGTCCGGCTACTCCACGTAGTAACCTACCTTGGATGAAGTGAGCAGAGCAAATCTGGGAGCTCTTGGTAGGCTCCCAGATTTGAAAAACACCGTTGACGAGTAAACGTGAATGAAAACAGTCGATGCTCCAAGAGCCGTCACACAACACACTGAATGCCACAAGTCGCACTTATATCGATATACCCGAAAAATAACACAGAATATGCGCAGGACGAGCATGCGAGCGAACAAATACCAGCAAAAACGAGCAAAAGGAACGGCTACCGGAAGTTTCCCAGGAGCGCCGGATGCCGGCGCACAGCGTTGCCAGAGCGCGGTGGCGCTGGATGAAACCGTCTATATATACCCCGCGGCTTCTTTAACATACTGATACAGCACAACTTCTACGTCAAACTGAGTGGATCGCAAGCGCATTAAAATGCGTGGCGTTTAGCCGAAGTGGGGTTACGATGGCGCTATCAAGAGTGACGCACTTTGGCGAGTACGCGGCGTACGAGAAAAAAAATTATGGTGTTTTACGTGCCAAAACAACGACCCCATTATGAGGCACGCCGTAGTGGGGGACTCCGGAAATTTGGACCACCTGAGGTTCTCTTGAACGTGCACCTAAATCTAAGTACACGGGTGTTTTCGCATTTCGCCCCCTGCGAAATGCGGCCGCCGTGGCCGGGATTCAATCCCGCGACCTCGTGCTCAGCAGCCCAACACCATAACCACTGAGGAAAGCTGGCAAGTTCGCTTCGGATAGAGCGAACTGTTGAAATACGATCTGGTGAGAGTTTTATATTTGTGTATTTGCTTTAATTGTTTTTGCTGTTTTTCTTATATGATCAAAACACAGATCTCTGCTTTTAAAAAGATTTTTTTATTCTAGAAATAATTTACACTAAAATATAGAATAAAATCCTAAATTGCAGCTGGCACTTTCGGTTTTTTCAGTCGGAACAAACATAGTGCACACTATTTTTAAAAGGCTGGCTTTCTTCATCAAACAAGTAAGGTCATGGGGTAGATCCAACATGAGTTACTGCCATTCAAGTTGTTCTTAGTTTCAGGTGCTTCCTTCTTTCGCTTGCTCAAGGTTGATCTTTATTGAGGGACTTGGTAAAAAAAATGAAGCCTAGTGAGAATAAAGAACTTCTTTATGTTTGTCAGTTCCTCCTGGTGTGCCTGACAACCGACACGGGGCACATTCTGCATGACGTGAAGAACTTCCATCATATTGTCTCGGTGAAGCTTGTTCCAACTGAACCACGTTGTGAGCACATCTTCTAAAGCTTCCGCAAATGCAAATAGCTGGACTGAAGGATACAGAAGACCTCCTTGACCGCAAAAAGCTGTAAAGGAGGAAAGACCCTCATCCGCGTCTTCAGCAGATGTTAAAAGCTGATCGAAACATTCCCGACACTTCGTAACCATCACCCTCTTTATTTGCTCTTCTTTCGGCACACCGAACAACGACAACTTTTCCTTGCATGATTTGTACCCGCTCTTGCAGCCGGGTACAAAACAGTGACTCCGCCGTCTGCTCATCGCGCCTTCTCAAAGTAGCATTTACACACAGAAAAACAACGCAAAAAGCCCTCACCACATACGCAGTCGAGGATCCAAGCACACAGAAGCAAGTGTTTCACGCGGCGGCCTGACGTGGATGGATGGATGGATGGATGGATGGATGGATGGATGGATGAGGCTGCACCCTTTAAATCGGGCGGTGGCATACGCCACCTAGCCGCGACTATATATATTAACATATTTTGTACATTGTGGTGGGTGAAATTTCACCCCTGCCTTGATTTTAGCCACCAATAAGATAACCTCCGTTTAGTTATTTCTACCCGCTTAAAGTCTATTTTGCCTTCACTGTCCCTAAACTCCAATGCTTTGAAAAAATCAGCCCCGTTACTATGCATTGTAGGGTTAAGGCCTCTACAGAAAAGTATGTGGTGTTCAGCCGTTTCCTCTTCTCCACACGCACAGCACAACGTGTCTATACCTTGGTACTTGACTCGGTACATCATAGTCCGCAATACTCCCGTCCTGGCTTCAAACAACAAAGAGCTTCCCCTAGAATTATCATAGATATTTTCTTTGGCAATTTCTTGCTTGAAAGTTCTGTATGTTCCCAATGCTGATTTCGTCTGCATCCCTGTTTTCCACAGACCCCTCTCTGTATCTTTAACCTTTTTCCTAACCGCTGTTTCCTGAAACACCGGAAAAGGTCACACCAGATGGCCTGTATGAATTCACAGTCATGCCATTTGGACTTTGCAATGCACCTGGAACATTCGAGCGAATGATGGACAGCATTTTAAGCGGTCTAAAATGGCAGATCTGTCTCTGCTATCTAGATGACGTCGTCATGTTCGCCCCCGATTTCGCTACACATCTCTCCCGTCTGCGCACGATTCTCCAATGCCTTACCAACGCAAGCCTTCAACTCAACCTGACGAAGTGTCACTTCGGGGCTCGCCAGCTCACCATACTGGGTCATGTAGTGTCAAAACACGGTATTCTTCCTGATCCTGACAAACTTCGCGCCGTTGCAGAGTCTCCTAAGCCGACTACACTAAAAGAACTGCGCAGCTTTGTGGGCTTATGCTCGTATTTTCGTCGCTTTTTCCGGAACTTTGCCTCCATCATGGCACCGCTTACGTGCTCGCCCTGGTGACCTATCAAATTGGACTCAAGCCTGCGACGACGCCTTCACTACATTACGGCATGTGCTTACCTCACCACCCATTCTACGCCACTACGACCCGACTGCGCCAACCGAAGTACACACCGACGCCAGCGGTGTCGGTCTTGGTGCAGTACTCGCGCAACTCAAACCAGGATTTTCCGAGTATGTTGTAGCTTATGCTAGCCGTGCCCTCACCAAGACGGAATCCAACTACTCAGTAACCGAAAAAGAGTGTCTGGCGATTGTGTGGGCAATAAGCAAGTTTCGTCCATACTTATACGGCCACACTTTCGACGTGGTGACTGACCATCACCCTCTGTGTTGGTTGGCTTCCCTGAAGGGTCCTTCTGGTCGCCTTGGACGTTGGGCTCTTCGCCTGCAAGAATTTGACATTCACGTGGTGTACCGATTGGGGCGAAAGCACTCTGACGCTGATGCTCTCTCCCGATCTCCCGTGAAATCGGCTGAAGAGCCGCATTCAACTGGTGCCTTTCTCTTGGCTGCTCTGACCGCCACAGACATGCCATCTGAACAGCGCGTAGACCCCTGGATCACCTCTCTCCTGAATGTTCTTTCCGCACCGCCAACTTCTGCACACCCACGTGCACTTCGCCGCCAAGCCACGCGTTTCGCGATACAGGACGAACTATTATATCGTCGCAACTATCGACCGGATGGCCGTAAATGGCTGCTTGTGAGCCCTAGCCACATGCGGTCCGATGTCTGCGAATACTTTCATGCTGACCCCCAACATGCTCACGCTGGTGCGCTCAAAACGTATGAGCGGCGCCGCCAACGTTATTACTGGCGTGGACTATATACCTATGTCCAAAAATACATTCGGTCTTGCCACTTGTGTCAACAACGGAAACCATTTCCCCATTCGCCCGGACTCCTGCAGCCTTTACCGTGCCCTGCAGGACCCTTCGACCGTGTCGGAATCGATCTTTATGGCCCACTTCCGTGCTCTGCCGCTGGTAACAGATGGGTCGTCGTCGCAGTGGACCACCTAACGAGGTATGCGGAAACAGCCGCGCTTCCTTCGGCTGGTGCTCGGGATGTTGCGAACTTCGTCTTACGTCATTTCGTCCTCCGCCATGGCGCACCACGCGAGCTACTGAGCGACAGAGGGCGTGTGTTTTTATCCGATGTCCTTCAGGAGCTCCTTCGTTCATGCCGTAAAGTTAACCGCACGTCTACAGCCTTCCACCCACAGACCAATGGACTCACAGAGCGCTTCAACCGAACGCTGGGAGACATGCTGTCCATTTACATTGCTTCTGACCACTCTAATTGGGATGTCGTTCTTCCGTTCGTCACTTACGCCTATAATACCGCGACACAGTCGACCACCGGCTTTTCCCCATTCTTTCTTTTATATGGCCGCGAACCATGCAGCCCTCTCGACACCATTTTGCCGCATCGTCCGGACGTCTCCGAATTCAGCCCAGTTTCTGAAATGGCTCAATATGCGGAAGAGTGTCGTCAGCTGGCCCGTTCATTTACTTCAGACAACCAAGCCCTCCAGAAAGATCGCCATGACCGCAATCTGACTGAACAAGCTTTCGCCGTCGGCTCCCTCGTATGGCTCCGCATACCATTTCATTCCCCTGGCCTGACTCCTAAGTTTGCCCCCAAGTACCAAGGCCCTTATCGCGTCATCGAGTGCCTATCTTCCGTCACCTATGTCATTGAGCCGCTCAACCCAACCTCAGACAAGCGTCGTCTTGGCCGCCAGGTGGTCCACGTGAGCCGCCTAAAGCCATATCATGACCCCCTTGTTCTCACGTCGCCTTGAGTCGCCAGGATGGCTTGCCTTCGCCGCTGGGGTATTGTAGTGGGCACGAAGCAACGGACGCAGCAGTGGGACTCTGTCTTGGCTGGAGGTGCGAGCGTAGATCGCGAGCTGCTGACGCCGGCTGAGACTGCCTTTGTGCCCGTCGTGCAATACTTCCGCCTGCCGTCCGGTGTTAATAAACCCCCTTCACACACACACACACACACACACACACACACACACACACACACACACACACACACACACACACACACACACACACACACACACACATATATATATATATATATATTGTAGCGTAGAAGAGACGATAGTGGGTTCAGCGCTACTGGATCAAAACGCTAGTGGGTCGAGCGCTCTTGATCGGCAACGGCTCTCGTGCTTGAAAGCTGTTACTGCGCTGACCATTGACGTTGCGCTGCTCCAAGCTCTGCCGAATAAACACCTTTAGAATTGCTGGAGGTGCTGGGTAACCTCAGTATATCATCCTGGAACTCCGATCCCGTACCCTACCATCTACCATGCCCCAAGACGCCTCCGAGTAAACGTCTCATGTCACACCCACTGCGTGTCCCGGGGTACCTCGTCACCGCGATCCTTCTATCTACACAGGAGCGGACGACACTAACGTGGACGAATGGATCACGGCGTATGACAGGGTAAGCGCCCATAACAAGTGGGACGAACCGGACAAAATGCGCCATGTTCTGTTCTACCTTGCTGGTGTGACCAGCCTGTGGTATAATAACCATGAAGCGGAGTTCCAGACATGGTCCGAATTTAAGACTTCCTTCGCCGATGTATTTGGTAGCCGTGCTGTTCGCAAGATGCGTGCCGAGCAGCGTTTGCGAGAAAGAGCTTAACAGCTGCAGGTGAAACATTCAGCAGCTACATTGAAGATGTCCTCGGCCTATGCCGGAAAGTCAATTCGACTATGGCGGAGTCTGATCGACTCCAAAACATACTGAAGGGCATTGAGGACGACGCCTTTAACATGTTGCTGGCCAAAAATCCTCGCTCTGTGGCCGAAATTATCCTGCTGTTCCAGAGCTATGAAGAACTCCGCAGGCAGCGATCACTTACCCGTCGATCTCTGCGTGACGAACACCTCGCTGGTTTGGCTGCCATGTCCGACCAGACAGCTTTGCTCGCAGAAATGAAGGCATTCGTCCGCGAGGAAGTTGCCCGGCAACTCTCGTTGATGGATTTTGCACAGCCGCAGCCGGTACACGCGCCAACGCCGAGTTTTGCGCCTCCGCTTCGCCGCGCCATAGCGCAAGAAATCAACGACGTTTTGCCTGAGCACCACCAGCACGTTCCGGCGACTGACGGACGCCAGTGGTTATTAGTAGTACCTCGAAGCCTCCGTTCGGAAATCTGCGCATCGTTCCACTCTGACCCACAGTGTGCACACTCGGGACTTTTCAAAACTTACCAGCGCATCCGACAACGCTACTACTGGCGAGGAATGTACAACTACGTTCAGAAGTTCGTTCGCTCATACCCCGACTGCCAGCGCCGGAAATCTTCACCCCAGCTCTCACCAGCTGGGCAGCCTCTACCCTGTCCTAACCGGCCGTTCGGCCTCGTTCGAATCGATCTGTATGGACCACTTCCTTTGACAACAGCTGGTAACCGCTGGGCCATTGTTGCAGTCGATCACTTCACACGATATGCCAAAACGGCTGCCCTTCCGGCAGCTACAGTGGGCGACGTTGCCACATTCCTGCTTCGCCGATTCATTCTGCGGCATGGTCCACCTGAAGAACTGCTCAGCGATCGCGAACGCGTCTTCCTGTCGGAGGTAGTTGAAGCCATCCTCAAAGAGTGTCACGTTGGTCATCGCACAACTACGGCGTACCACCCTCAAACGAATGGCCTCATGGAACGCTTCAACCGTATGCTCGGTGATATGCTTTCAATGTACGTCGCCTCCGACCACACGAACTGGGATGCCATCCTACCCTTCTTAACCTACGCGTATAACACCGCTACGCAGACCACCACTGGTTTTTCACCTTATTTCTTACTGTATGGTCGGCACCCTTCGCACACCATCGACACAATTCTGCCGTATCGGCCGGATGCATCCGAGTTCGTGCCTATCTCTGCCACGGTCAGACATGCAGAAGACTGCCGCGACCTCGCTCGGGAATTTACTACCGAAGATCAAGAGCGCCAGAGGAGCATTCGCAGTGACGCCACTTTCACGCTCACTTTCGATCCGGGAGCGCTCGTGTGGCTCTCAGTCCCTTTGACTGCCCCTGGCCTCTCATCAAAACTGGTTCCGAAATATGAAGGCCCTTATCGTGTCATCGAACGCGCATCTCCTGTGAACTATGTAATAGTACCAGTAGAGCCATCTTCAGACATGCGCCGCCGTGGACGAAACATTGTCCATGTCGACCGTCTAAAGCCTTACTACGACCCGCTCATTGTGACGTACTGTTAGGTCGCCGGACGGCTCCCTTATCGCTCCCGGGGGTGATTGTAGCGAAGAAGAGACGCTAGTGGGTTCAGCGCTACTGGATGAAAACGCTAGTGGGTCGAGCGCTCTTGATCGGCAACGGCTCTCGTGCTTGAAAGCTGTTACTGCGCTGACCGTTGACGTTGCGCTGCTCCAAGCTCTGTCAAATAAACACCTTTAGAATATATATATATATATATATATATATATATATATATATACAGAGAAAGAGAGAGAGAGAGAGAGAAACAGAAAGACAGGCAGCGGTGAACTACGATATGACAGGAGCCGCCAGACGTCGCCCCCCCCACATCAGATATACTTCCAGAGTCCCTGCCCGAAAGTGCGGCGTGGTCACGAATTAGTTAAGCGTCTGCTCTTCGCCGGTTTCGTTCGCCCCGCGGGCGAGACCGGCATGCCTTGCGCGCCTTCCCCGCCGGGAGAACACTCGTGACGTCACACGAAGAATTTCGCTTGACTGCTTGGTCAGGTTTCGGTTTCGGTTTTGCGTTTATTTCCAATTATTTTCGAAATTTAAGAACAATTCTACTATCACATGGGTTAGAGGAGGACCTCGGGAACCTAAATATTACATTACCTTGACATGGTAAAAAAGTTCGCCGGAGTTGCCCTACATTAAGCACTGCGTTGCCCGGAACTTTATCTCTTGGCCCCCCAAAAACGTGACAATAAGTGCTTACGGGGCTTTGATGCAACTCATTAAGGCGAATGCTGTAGATTGCGAGCGAAAAAAAAAAACGCATAACGAGCCATGTGTATGCGTAGTATACATTCATTTAAATACAGTGACTTGGTATATATAAAAGCTGCTGCACTGAAATGTTAACAATTGGTGTGAAATACGGGCAAACAGTCGGAAAGTCCAGGTAGCGGCCGAGTTCAGGGGTAGTCGGTACACGGGGCACTGTATTGAATTATGTTGCGCATTATCATGTATCTTATAACCAGAACTGTCGACGTAGACGCACTTTTTACATGTCGGCATGGCAGTAGTATAGGTCTGCATGTTGAATTTTAGTGAAGGAACGCTCCAGAAACAACACAAAACACGCAAGAAGGTGGTAAGGCTGCTGGCGACCGGTGTTTATTCCACCCAACGGCGGCCAAAACCCAGCGCCGCCTCGTTGTAGTGCAAGGTCATCATTATCATGCAAGCCATTCAAAAGGCTCACTTCGATAGACAGTCATGACGCAATGACTCTTTGTAGAAAATGCGCGCAAGTGCGACTCGCGCTGCAGCAAGGATGAACCAGAGGTGCTGGCGGAGCCTCTCGTGCCAGTGGAGCCCTGGAATATATGGGGCCTCAACCAGCGTGCCTTCTTTTATTTATTTATTTATTTATTTATTTATTTATTTATTTATTTATTTATTTATTTATTTATTTATTTATTTATTTATTTATTTATTTATTTATTTATTTTCAATTAAATTTTTACTCACTCACTCTGGCGTTTTTATCTCTGTTTCTCGCGAGAGATGGTAATGATGATGAACCTCTATCCGGGCTCGTACCTACTGAGGGGGATAGATCTAGAGTCGGGCGGAAAGCGATGCAGTATCTTCATTTTCCTCTTTCATCTTTACGGCATACTCCCCACTGCCGCTTTGTCGTTTATGCTAACCTTACCCCTGACAGTGCAATTGTGAAATATTTTTGGTACAGCCAGGAATACAGCCGCTCAACGAGAAATACGACAAAGAACAGCACACAAAAACGGTTCATCTATCTATAGGCTTCGAAAGGGATGAAAGAACCTTGCGGCGTTTGCCGGACAAGAAATGCGCTCTACGTGATAGCCGCACGACAATGCATTCTCGGCAAGAAGACGGCTTCGACTAAGCACTAATCAGTCCAAGCATCGGGCTGGACACGTGACCCGCTGGCTGGTTCGTTCAATGCACGGTCTTGGCGCGAGCTGCGCGTTCTGCTCGCTGTAAAATCGTTACGCGTCTCATCGGAATCTGACGGCCAGAACCAGCGCTCCCGGCGCTTTGCCATCAATGTCTGGCGAGCTTCAAGATATGTCAACTACCACTGCTCCAAAACGCCACAGGAGGAGGAAGTTGAAGTTTAAGCTGTCGTTCGGCTCGGCAAGCAGCGGTCCCAGTAACTTGCCGTACAACATGAAGCCAAGCCCACCAGAACTCTTCGCCCTTCAGCCGTTGAAGCAGAAACCTAACGAAGGCGACCACCGGTGCGATGTTGCCAGCAATGCGAGAAAAGCACCTACTTCCAAGCCCCATGTGAAAGGTGAGCTTTTTACGACACCAAGAACAACGTCATCATCGGACAGTAGCAAGCCTTCTGAAAGGAAGCAATACGAAGCAAGCGCATCCGAGGTTGTCGAAAATCAAACCAGTTCTATTGTAGAGGAACAAGTCATCGTACGTGAAAAGCCAAAGCCGAAGGCTCTAACCGAGTCAAATTTGGTGGACATCGTGAAGCAGCTGCAAGAATTTATGCAGGAGAACGGCCCGTTCCAGGAGGATCACCTGCTGAAAGCACTGAGCCCTTCGAAGGCCCAGCAAATCGTCGAGGTACACGGCACGTTAGCTGCCTTCCTGGACCGGCACTCAGGATTTCGAGTGCTTGACGAGCACTTGTACTCGTTCATCTACTACGAGTACCCCGACGACCAAGACGATGAATGCGGCTGCTCATTCCTGCTCCTCGAGGGAGCAAGTAACGGGTCATGCTTGGCTTCTACAAATGCCAGTGGACGCCAGTACGCGGTTGCTAGGGACGACGAATCTCGGTCCGCGCGTGCCAGCTCGCTGAGCAGCAGGTATTACGGGGCCACCGTGGATGGCGATGACAAAGAGCAAGAAAAGCACTGAAAGAAGAATGGCTGGACTCAGGTGCCCTCACTTCCTCGATGTGAGTCACTAACCCTGCAGGCGGTGCAGAAATTTTACGATGCCGAGGCCCAGACCCTTAGATGGGATCCTGCCCGGTTCACTGAGTTGCAGTCGAAGCTAATTATGTGTGACAAGGAGAGGCTGAGAACTTTCCAAGACAGCCATGCCCTCGAGGCGCAGCTGCTTTGCGCCATGATCGAGAAGCTTCACAAAGGAACACCGCAAGCACCACCGCGGAATGCGGTGGAGGTGACGAACAACCGCCCCGTCATGAAGGAGCAGAGGCCCACTGGCACGAATGGGGCGCTCGCACAAGTCATCCCGCAGCCGCCACGGCCACCACTGCGTCAGAGGTCTCCAGCCCCTCGTCCCAAGCTCCAGGCGAAGCAGCACGCGCTCCCCATTGGTGCAAAGCCACGTCCAGTGCCCCGTCCAGTGCCCCGTCCAGTGCCCCGTCCAGGGCCCCAACCAGGGCCCCAACCCGTCATGCAACCCGTCATACGTCATGCAACCAGGGGCCCAACCAGTGGCCCGACCAGTGGCCCGACCAGTGGCCCGACTAGTGCCCCGACCAGTGCCCCCGGTCGATAAGAAGTTCAGCAAGTCGTTAAAGCAGCCGCCGATGCAAAAGTTTCATGAACTTCCCCGCCGTAAGAAGCAGGTTGCTGGTACACATTCGGACGTCGAGTTCATGTGGTCCAGCCTCGGAGGGTCCTCTACGAAGAGCAAGGCGGAATTTTAGATCTCCGAAATAGTGCAGATGGTGAAGCGGCCGCTTTCCGACTACACGGACCACGAAATCCGCAGGCTTGTGGACAAGCTGCGCCGGTAACGGGGCGGCTTCTCCCAGATGACCTTGAACGCTATCGCGACGCTGATGATCGGCCGCCTGAAAGCCGAACACCCCCAAAAAAGCACTGAAACTTGCCGTCCAACATGAAGCCAAGCCTACCAGAACTCTTCGTCCTTCATACGTTGAAGCAGAAACCTAACGAAGGCGAGCGCTAGTGCGATGTTGCCTCTCCGCATGCTGCAACTATACTGGGGGGCACTACAAGCCAGTGACGTTTTCTTTTCTTGTTTAATTTGCATTTGCAATATTTGATTGCTTCTAAACGATTGTCTTATTTGCGAAAAAAGAACTATTCTTGTGCGCAACGATGGGAAGGTTCGCACTGTGATTCACGACAGTCTTTTAAGTTCTGTGTGATTTATTCACTAAATTACCACATGAATACGTATTTCATTGCCATATTTAGTCTTAGTTTCTCTGGTATCTGTTCTGATGCATTCCTTCTTTTTGATAATTATATATTAGCACGCCAAGTTCTGGTTATCTTGTTTCTAACTTAGCCAGGTTTCACTACAGTGGTTAGCATTTTTGCATTTATATAGTGTCTTATACTATATAAGTGGGTATGTGCCATAGAAATACATATGGCTCAATATCTGTATTTGCTTAACGAGACTGTCGGTGCTTCGTGTGCTCTGGCAGGGCTGGCAAGTATTGAAGATGCATGCATCTTAGATAGTCTTCTGTGACGTATTCTTGGGGTATCTTGCATCTGTGTCGTAATTAGAGACCGGAAATTTAGGCAAAATGCACATTTTTTTAGTACGTCCTTGTCGTGCCTTTAACATATAAGCGCGAACTATAGTCTAGAAACATTTTAGCGGCGCACCTTTATTGTGCTTATAAAATGTCCATTTCCATGTTTGTGCCTATATCGAATTTTCATGTCCGAAAAACACTTTTTCCGTGTTTTATTCCACCCTCATCTTGTTTATAATGTTTAAAGCCCGCTGGGGAACTTGGCTGAACACAGCCGATTATTACCACGAACACTTGGACGGTGTAACCACATTTATTAACAGCTTTGCAGCAAACTAGCGCATGGCTGTGAGATGGTCTCAAACTACTCTACGCAACGATACACTTGAAAGCGATGGCGTTGTTGTGTGCTCACTTCGCGTTTTTTAGCCAACATCATCAAGAACTTAAATGCGCAGAATTAACTCTGATCGTGAGTGTGGGGCTCATTTTGGACGTTCAGGAAATGTTCGTTACCACCCATAATAAACCTGTCACTGATAGAGTTGATTTTTGAAAATTAATTTTGCGGTATTACGGGCCACGACAACGATATGATTATGAGGCATGCCGTAGAGTATGAGGCATAGCTCCGGATTAGTTTTGACCACCCAATGCACGGGCGCTCTTGAGTTTCGCCCCCTCCCCCTCCCTCCCCATCAAAATGCGGCCACCACGGCCGGGATTTGACCCCACCCCCTTGGGCTAGAGTTAGTTCGAAACTTCAATCTGTCTCGCTTAAAAATAGCGGGTTTTTGATACTGAATGAACTGTCAGAGGTTCTGACCGGTGAACATTCTGCAAGTACAGAGGGCAGATCATCAAACGTTCTGAAGTAAAATAATACGTCGCTCACTTCGTTGGGGTTTCAGCATTCCTTTATCCATACAAACTAAGAAAAACCGCATCCCTGCAAGGTTTCTCGAGCTAATCTCACATTTTCTGCTTCCTGCCGAAGCGAGAACTCGTGTCCAACGTGGTTTTGTCATCTGCCAGTAATGTACTTATAAAAAAAGAAACATGGCTACATGGCGATATCAGCGACGCCGAAGTTCTTGCAGATTTACCTAATTTCAACCTTTATCGCAAAGATCGCCGTGATACACGTTGGGGCGGAGTACTTGTGGCGGTGAATCAGCAGCTACCATCTTCAGTATTTCATATCGATTCTGATATCGAAATGTTATGGGTATTTTTGCCGCGCTGCACCGCGAACCGTATACTTTTAGGCGTCTGTTATAGGCCACCTCAAACTAACACCGACTTTCCCAGCATATTTAACAATATTCTAAGCATCCTTACGGGAACACATCAGAATGCAGACGTAGTTCTGTTTGGCGATGTTAATTATCCTAGTATAGACTGGCGTAACTACTTAACCTTAGCAAGCAACCCAGAATCAACCAGTTTTAATGATGTTTGTCTTAACTTTAAGCTCTCGCAGCTAATTTCTGAACCAACGCATGTTACGCAGAACTCGGCAAACATTTTAGATTTGTTACTAACCAACAATCCCGACAGCATGTTATCTATAACATATCTCAGGCAAATAAGCGACCACAAGGTTGTCCATGCAACTTTTAACTTCTTCCCGCTAACACGTGAAATTTATAAGAAAACCTTTCGTCTTTAGGGCAACACCAATTACGAAGCCATTAATAATGAGCAAATAAGTTCTTTTCTTATATTCGAAACATATTTTCCGAAGCACTCTGTAGAAGAAAATTGGTTGCTTTTCAAGAACAAAGTACGTGAAATAACTGAGAAATATATACCGGTATGCAGCTTCCGTGCTAATAAAGACAATACATGGTTCAATGAATCGCTCAAACGACTAGAAAATAAGAAAAAAAAACAGGATTTCCGAGCAGCAAGACAGCGACAGAGCCAAAATGGTGATGATGATTGTTGGAGTTCATTGGCGCAAGGGTCAGATGTGGCCAAAGAGCGCCAAGGCGATGATAATGACTCGTCAGTGGTACATGAATGATGAATTATAAGGTGTGGGTAAAACAGATGTGGCATGGCTGTAAATGGGCCTAAAATAGTCGCTATAAATTGCGTAAAATCTACAGGTAATAAGATTATGGCAATGACTAATGAAGTGTGCTATGGATACGAGAGATGCATTGTGAAAGAATGATGATATACTAAAATATGTCAGAGGCGAAAATTTTCAAAAAGCACTAATGCCTTAACAGAGCCCTTGAAATGTGAGGGCCTGGAGGCATGTGCTATACTGAACTACTGTCACAGCGGCATCCTCTGGAGAGAGGATGCGCTACGCATTTATTGGGCTGATAACATGTAAGACAACATCGTTCAAAAAAGGCGAGGACTGCTTTGGTATTAAGACGCGGTTCTTTACCAAAAAACATAGCGGGATGGAGAGGAACACAATAACGGTATGTGAGAGGAAAGTGTTTATTCCTCTCTATCTCGGCTTCCCGACACTCCAGGAGGACGTGGAGGATGGTGAGCCTCTCGTCACATCTATCACAGGTTGGAGGATCATTACCATTCAACAGAAAATTTTGAGTACCATATGTGTGTCCTATTTTGAGACGACAGAATAGGACATCAGTTCGTGGTGTTTTCGATGGAGAGGGCCAGAAACCCAACTGTGGCTTAATCAAGTGAAGCTTATTATTTGTTTCCGCACCCCAGAAGCTTTGCCAGTGACTTCGCAGTTTCTTACGCAAGAAAGGTTTCAAATCCGTTACAGATACAGCAGCTGTAGGATTAATAGCGTCTGATGTTATTGATGTGGCCATTTGGTCGGCAAGAACATTACCCTCGATGCCTCTATGACAAGGCACCCAGCATATTATGATTTGTTGTTTAGATGCATAGACAGAACAGATCAGGGAGTAGAGGTTGATAATTACAGGGTGTTTATGTTTTTCCGACATCATTAACGCTTTAACAACGCTTAAAGGGTCGGTAAATATTATAGCCTTTTGGAGTTTCAGTCTATCAATGTGTTTCACCGCCGATAGTAGTGCATAGGCCTCTGCCGTAAAGATACTTGTTTGGGGATAAAGTACATCGGATTCCGAGAAGGACGGACCGACTGCCGCATAGGAAACGCCAGCATTTGACTTTGATGCGTCTGTGTAAAATTCAGGGCAAGAGTACTTCGACTTGAGTTCTAAAAAGTGCATTTGAATGTGTGCATCTGGCGCGTGTTTTGTGCCTTCAATAAACGATGTGTCACATTCAACTAGCGGCCACTGCCACGGCGGTAGCAGCTTCGCTGGAGGCATTAGGCGATGTTCAAAGAGTGGAGCACTCATTTCTTCAGTGAGCTTTTTCACAAGTAGCGAGAACGGCTGCTTCGCTGTTGGTCGGTTATTAAATAGTGTGGCACGTGTGGTATCGTTTATGGTAGAATAGGTAGGATGTGTACGGCTTGTATTTGTTTTCAGGAAATATGTAAAACTGGCATAAGTCCTCTGAAGGTGGAGCGACCACACGTTTGCTTCCACATAAAGGCTTTGTACGGGGCTTGTCCTGAAGGCTCCAGTCGCGAGGCGGATTCCAAAATGATGAACATGATCCAACATCTTTAAAGCACTGGGTGCAGCAGACTGATAAACTATGGCGCCGTAGTCAAGTCGTGAGCCGACAAGGCACCTGTACAAGTTCAAAATGCATTTCTTGTCACTGCCCCATGTTGTACGCGACAGCAGCTTCAATAAGTTCATTGTTTTGAGGTACTTAACCTTCAAGTATTTGATGTGCGGAACGAATGTGAGTTTCGAGTCCAATATGATGCCGAGAAACTTGTGCTCTTTGGTTACAGGTAATGTGGTATCAGAGAGCTCAATAGAAGGGTCTGTTACTAGTCCTCTCTTATTAGTGCTTTTTTGTGGGCTCAACCTAAAACCGTTTTCATCAGCCCATTTAGCCACTTTATTTAAGCCATGCTGGACATGTCGTTCGCAGACAGCAAAGTTGCACGATTTAAAACCAATCTGGACATCATCTACATATACAGAGTAGAACATCGTTCGTGCGATAGCCGTTCGTACAGAGTTCATTTTAACAATAAACAGTGTACAGCAATAAACAATAAACAGTGTACCGCCCTGCGGGACACCAGTTTCCTGGGTGAAAGACCTCGACAAGGCCTGCCCACCCTTACACAAAAGGTACGGTTAGAAAGGTAGCTTTCGATAGTACCCAACATGTTGCCGCGGACACCCATAGCGGAAAGGTCTCGGATAATACCGAAGTGCCATGTGGTGTCGTACGCTTTCTCTAAGTCAAGAAATACGGAGAGAAAAAACTGCTTGTGTATAAAGGCATCCCTTATGATTGCCTCAATGCGGACAAGGTGGTCTGTAGTCGACCTACCTTCTCGGAAGCCACATTGGTGAGGATCTAGTATTCCGCTGCTTTCTAGCACACAGATTAGGCGCCGGTTAATCATCTTTTCGAAGAGCTTGCACAGACAGCTTGTCAAAGCAATGGGTCTGTAGCTACTAGGTAAGCACGGGTCCTTGCCCTGTTTAAGTATGGGGATTACTATAGCTTCTTTCCAAGAAGATGGAATGTAACCAGCAGCCCACATGACATTAAAGAGAGAGAGGAGTGTCTTTTGTGTTTCAGGGTGTAGGTGCTTGACCATTTCAAACAAGATACGGTCAGCACCTGGCGCCGAGCCGTTTGCAACACGCGAGAGAAGCTTTAAGTTCAGCTAAACTAAACGGGCAGTTGTAATGTTCATTTTGGGCATATTTCCGATCGAGGGGCTGTCGCTCTGCGCGCTTTTTGAACCTCAGGAATGTTTCTGTATAATGAATGCACTGGAGACATATTCAAAGTGTTCGCCCAGTTTGCCTGATTCTCCAGGCCATCTCCTTGGGTACTCACTAAGGGCAGCGCGTTCGTCTCAGGACCCTTTAATTTATTCACCCTATTCCATACTTTTGCCTCGTCTGTGTAGCAGTTTATACCAGGAATGTACCTCTCCCTACTCTCTCTCTCTCTCTTTGCACGTCGACGTGTTCCTTCTGCCTTGTGATTTAACCTGTTTGAAATTAATAAGATTTTCGGCAGTAGGAGAATCGCGAAGCAATCCCCAAGCTTTATTTAGATTTTTGCGCGCTTTACGACATTCTTCGTTCCACCAAGGAATGCGGTGCTTCTTAGCCAGTCCGTTAGTTTCTTTAATACATTTCGTAGCAGCGTCAACAATAAAACCTCTTAGATATGTTACGGCGTCGTCTACGTTAAGAGCAACAATGTCACCACGGCCTAAGTATGTGAGCTCTCGGAACAGTTCCCAGTTCGCCGAGTCCACGTTCCATCGAGGAAACGGTGACAAGCATCCATCTCGTTTCGTTGAGTTTAACATAATTGGGAAGTAGTCGCTTCCATAGAGGTTCTTCAGAACAGACCACTCCAGGTATGGCATTAGTGTGCTCGACAATATGCTTAAGTCTATGGACGAGTATGTGTTATGTGTAATACTGCAGTACGTAGGTTCTTTCTTCTTCAATAGACATTCACCTGGAGAAAACAGTAAATTTTCTATAATGCGCCCTCGCGCATCGCAACGAGTCGCCCCACAGGGGGCTATGAGCGTTAATATCACCAACGACTATGTATCGTGGAGGAATCTCATCGATGAAGTTCTGAAATTCTGTTTGGAAAGCTGATAGGAAGCGGGGAGATAATTGTGACTAGCTTACCAAACAACACTGCTCGGATGGCAACTGCCTCAAGGGACGTTCGGAGGCTTAATTGCTGACATGCAACGCCCTTATCGACTATTACGGCTCCACCCCCCGACGAGGCGAGAGCGTCGTCGCGGCTTTGCGGAAAGTGACATATTGCCTCAGAAAGTTTGTCTGTGTTAATTTTAGGTGTGTTTCTTGTACACACATCACGGTTGGACTGAATTTGCGGAGGAGTTTTTAACATCGTCAAGATTGTGGAGAAGTCTTCTCACGTACCATTGTAATACTTGAGTATCAATAATGGAAAAGAAGTTATTGATGTGTGTAAAGAAAGATAGAAGTTACTTCACGAAACCTTTCCAGGCCCCGTGAGGGGGGTTTTCCCTTTCTTCCCGGCGCGCTCGAGGGAGCTGCGCCGTTCTTTGGGCGTCTGAGACGCCGGTGATTTTCTTGTATTCATCCCCTCGTCTGAGGCGGTGGATGGTGCCCGCTCAGCGGGCACGTTCGCGTGGGTTTCGGGCCTATCTGCATGGGCAGTGGCCCTGGGTCCGGCAGGCCCGCGGGTCTGCTGGCCCTCATTGGCAGGGGGCGGAACAGCGCTAGCTGCTCCAGCCGAGTGGGGGAGGGGGGGAGGCTGTTGGCGTGACCGCCGTCACTTCGGCGGTCGCCGAATGATGTGGCGCTGCCCCCCGGCGCACCACATCGGTGTATGAAGGACTGGACTGATTATGGAGAGAGAAACGCTTACGTGCCTCTGGAATTGATAGGTTTAGTTTGACTTTCAGTTCTATGATTTGTTTCTCTTTTTTCCACGAGGGGCACGATCGCGAGTAGGCGGGGTGATCTCCTTCACAGTTGGCACGGCGGGTTGCTGAAGTGCAAATGTCTGAAGCGTGTTTAGTTGAACTGCACTTAGCACAAGTAGTGCGCCCTCGGCAGTTTTGTGACCCATGCCCAAAACGCTGACATTGGAAGCATCGCCACGGATTATGGATGTATGGTCGGACACGAAGCTTGCAGTATCCGGTTTCGATTGATTCTGGTAGGTTGCTAGTTCCGAAAGTAATGATAATATGCTTGGTAGGTGTTTGCTTGTCATCTCGCCTTAGTGTTATCCTCTGCACCTTGACTACGTTCTGGTCTTGCCATCCTTCAAGTAGTTCACTTTCACTCAGTTCAAGGAGGTCATCTTCCGACACGACACCGCGCACTGCGTTCATCGACGTGTGGGGGTCCACAGACACGGGGATGTCTCCAAACGCCACAAGGTTCAAAAGTTTGTCGTACTGTGGTTTCTCGCGAACTTCGAGAAGAAGATCGCCGCTTCCCATCTTCGTTACTCTATAACCTGGGCCGATTGCTTCCATGAGACATTTGGCTACAAGAAATGGCGAGATCATTCGGACTGTCCTAGTTTCATGCTAGCTGTGTACAACGTGGTACTTTGGGAAATACTGTTGCGGTTTCATAAAGAAATTGAAACTTTCATTGATGCGCCCCCTTTTCAGGGAGCGATCAGGTAGTGCGGGAAAAGCATTTGCCATGTAAAAATGGAAAATTCGACGGCGATGGTAGCCACCCACCACCGAGCCCAACAAGAGGACGCTACAAGGTTAGAATACTTGCAGACCCCAGCCATGCATCGCCGCTATAACCTACTATAAAATACCCAAGGTTGGATAGTTACCCAGGTTAACCCTTGCCGCCCAGAAATTCGGAAGTGAGAAGAAGTGACTAGAAGACAGGACAGTTGGAAAAGTGAGAGATAAAGACAAAAGATTGAAGAGGGGGACCGGAAAAGGCGACTGCCGATTTCCTCCAGGTGGGTCAGACTGGAGGTGCCGTCTATGTGACGCCGAGGCCGAAGAGGTGTGTTGCCTCCGCCGGGGGGCCTTAAAGGTCCAAACACCCGGCATTGGCTCAACCCCCTAGATCCCCCTTTCCCCCGGACACGGCTAAGCCGCGCATGGCTACACGCGGGAGGGTCCAACCTTCGTGTGCTCGGGTCCGTGGTGTCGCAACACACCAAACGCCTGCTTACGCAGACGCCCCTGGGGGGGGGGGAGCCAAAATATCTGGGACAAATAATATTCAGTGGAAACCGCATATCTCCCAGCAATTCGCTACACTTAAGTACAACTTTTCTCACAATGATCTTCCTAACATGTTAACACGTAATCCGCAACAGTTTTGGCCGGTGGTGAACCCGGAACACAAACGTACAATTAGACTTGCTGACGAACAGAATAAGGTTGTAAGTGACGCAAAAAGCGCAAACGCGTTTAACATAGCTTTCGCAACTCATAAATGTGACATGCTTTCTTCCTTACAAAGAACTACCACCAGTGAAATAACTATGCCCGAGATTGTATTTTCTCCACATGGTCTTTTATCTCAGATTGAACATCTCAAGGTCATATCGCCCGGTGGCTTCGATGAAATTGATTCGAGGTTTTTACTAAATACTAAGAACATTTCTGCAAACTACCCGTGTCTTTTGTATTCTCAGTCCCTTTCGACAGGTCACATACCTGATGACTGGAAAGCGGGAAACGTCCTTCCCATCCATAAATCAGGTAATAGACAGTCACCATTGAACTATCGCCCAATATCTTTAACAAGTATACCCTGTAAAATAACGGAACGTGTCATTTATTCACATATCATGAACTTCCTAGACTCGAACAATTTCTTCACAGCAGGGTTTTCCCAAAGGTTTATCCTGTGAAACTCAGCTTCATGATTTACATTTAAATTGGGATCATAATCAACAAACTGATGCCATCTTCTTAGATTTCGCGAAGGCTTTCGATTAAGTGCTTCATCAGTTTCTTCTATTTGAACTATCTGGCCTAAACATTCAGCCTCTTGTTCTTAAGAGCATGGGTTGAAGCTTTTCTGAGCAATCGTTCCCAATCTCACATTGTTAATGAGCACATCTCTAACCCTCTCCCAGTGACGTCCGGTCTCCCCCAGGGGTCGGTACAGGCGCCCCTGTTGTTCCTAATATACATGAATGACTTGCCTTCACATGTATGTTTGTTTGCGGACGACTGCGTCATTTATCGCACTATCACTAACCCTTCTGAGCAGCAAGCTCTTCAAAAGGAACTTAACTCTATTCAAGCATGGTGTGACCAGTGGCTCATGACACTCAATCCAACTAAATGGTAAATCAGTATCTTTTTCACGTAGTCGTAACCCCTTATCTTTTCCTTACGCTGTCGGTAACGTTATGTTGAGTGTCGAAACATATAGGTACTTAGGAGCAACGTTAATTGTCATTTGATCTAACATGGTGCGCACATATCACTAACATAGTATCGTCTGCTAAACACTCGGCTTTCTAAAACACTCGGCTTTCTAAAGCGTCATTTACGTCACGCTCCTGCACATTTAAAGTTGCTGACTTATAAATACATCATCAGACCGAAATTTGAGTACCCCGCTCCCATCTGGAGCCCGCATCAGGCGTACCTCATGAATACACTTGAAGCAGCGTATAATCGAGCAGCCCGATGTATCCATTCATCTTATTCGTATCACACCAGTGTATCATCCTTAAAAGCCGAATCATCTCTATTGCCTCTCGCACTCCGCCGCCGCATCGCTTCTCTAGCCCTGTTCCATAAGTTTTATTACAGCACCCGTGACCGTCCAAGCTTTATCATCCCACCAGCCCGCATATTCCATCGTACCGGTCATGCACTTCAATTTGCCCGGCCACGCAGCCGCCCTGCTACGTTGTCCGGCTCCTTTTTCCCACGAGCAGCATCCGATTGGAATGACTTTTCCCACAACAGTGCCGCTATCACCTGCCGACACTATTTCTGCGGAATGTAACAGACTACTTGTCGCGGAATTGACATGTGGTTAACTGTGTCAAAATTTTGTTTTTTTTCTTTGTGTATCCACCCCTTATGTAACATCCCTTACAGGGGTCATTAAGGTAATAAAATGAAATGAAACTAATACTCAGTGAAAAATAGGCCCAACATGAAACCCTAAAATCTGCTATGGAGCTTATTTGTCACTGATTTCACATCTTTTCCAGTCGTGTGTAGTCCCACTAAATTTCAGATAAATCTTGTTACCTACACAACCTGCGTGGTTCCGCTTTATTGACAAAATAAAGTGAATTTCACAAGCCAGATATTCAGCGGGCTGTCTCCCTTAGAAAATCATAATTTATTCAGAGGTGCGCGGCGGAAACCTATACATGCATAAAGGACAGTACATATAAAATTTTCCATGCAATTAGACGTGATACTTTTTTTATACTCCCGGTGCAGCTCGAAAACCTCCGTCCAGCCCGAAGTAAAAACTAAAAATGACAGCAAAAAACTCACCTGGCACCACGCGAAAATTCCGCCCGCACGGAGTAAAAATTATACTCCGATCATTCGGAGCATAATAAACTCCCAACCTGGGTGTCGCTAGAGGACAAGCAGTACACTCCCACCTGAGAGTTATTTCCGTTTACAGTGTACTGTACTAGTTTTTTCTTCTTTTTTTTCTGAATATCCTCCCTGGTCGTCTCAGGAGGTGAACCGGAAGTGCTGCACAAGAAACAAGAATGTCACTCGATGCTCGGTGCCACAAAATGTCGTAAAGAGATAGTAACGTGTGGTAAGAGGGTCGAAGTGGTGAGAGGAATAGAAATTCACGTTTATTCAGAACAGAGTGAGCGCGCTGTTGGCGGCTGTTCGAGACACCTCGGACTCGACGTAAGGCCTCAACAGCGGGTACATGGCGCGCCACATGGCGGCCAAGTCTTGGTTCGAGTCCAGATAGACGGCGCACGCCAGAGACTCGAACAGGTCGGCCAGCGCCTTCGGAGGGCTTGCCCCGTTCTCGGCTGGGTACTCCTGCAGCGAGCGAAGAAATACAGTTACGATTTCGTGTACATCCATCGAGATGTCGCCAAATGTAGTGTCAGCTGGAGGTTTCGCTACGCGTTTTGCTGAGCGTGGCTGATGCTGTTGCGCCGGGTAACGCACTCAAAGAAAACAAAAACAAAATTGGAGGACGCTTAAGGTGGCGGTCCCACTCCGGCGGCACGAGCCCCCCCCCGTTTGCAGTACTTTTGGAGCAACCGTGGTGGCTCTTCTACTTAGGATATGAAGTTGTCGTATAAACCATAAAAAGCTTAATTCTTGTAGATTCCAACTATATATACTATAAAGAAATTGATTGATGTGATTTAGATATAAATTTCAAGAACAAGCATGAGATATTTGGTTTTTGCGAACTGTGTCTCACTTGTGAGCATATTTAGAAGAATCTACTGCACTTACTGCGTTACGGCTTGCTCTGTAGCTTTAGGACATATTTTTCTAGTTCCTGACGTAGCAAAATAATTTAAAATTTTTACTTTTTGGATAATCTGCTTTTGAAAATTGCCAAATATTGCAATCTTCTGTTGTAAACAGCCCGGTAACTACATGCTCAAGGAAGCTAAAATTTTTTATAAGATAGAGTTCAAGGAATTTTCATTTAGGACGCAAAATTTCATTCATGTAACTTTATTAGTTTTCCTAATAATGCGACCTAAATTAAGCAATATTTAGAATTCTGGTTTTATTTTTTTCCATTCTTGCGGGAAGGTACTAAAGCTACGAAGCTGCGGTTTAAAACTAATAAAGGTACATGAATGAAATTTTACGTCCTAAAGTGAAATTCCTTGAACTATACTTTATCCAAAATTTAGCTTCCTTGAGCATGTAGTTGCCGGGCTGTTTACAACAGAAGATTGCGATATTTGGCAATTTTCAAAAGCAAGTTATCCAAAAAGTAAAAATTCAAAATTATTTTGCTACGTCTAGGAACTAGATAAATGTCTTAAAGCTACAGAGCAAGCCGCAATGCAGTAAGTGTGGTAGTTTATTCTAAATATGGTCACAAGTGAGACACAGTTCGCAAAAACCATGTATCTCATGCTTGTTCTTGAACATTTCTAAACGACATTAATCAATTTCCTTATATTATATATAGTTGGAATCTACAAGAATTAAGCTTTTTATGGTATATACCACAACTTTATATCCTAAGTAGAAGAGCCGCCACGGTTACTCCAAAAGTACTGAAAACGGGGGGCTCGTGCCGCCGGAGTGGGACCACCACCTTAAGCTTTGCCTTTAAGAGTGCAACGCGATAACAATCAAACATCTCCGACTGCTTCTCACGCTTCCCGGCAACTGCAGCTGATGTGACCGTAATGTTTACCGGCAAACGCTGGCAGTAAACGCTATGCACGAAGGCGAGACTTCTGGTTTCTTTTTCTTTCCCCCGAAAGGCGGGCGCCGCCACGCATGCGCGACGGCGAGCGCCACATGAATAGTGTTGCAAGGAAAAGAGCGGTGCACGCCGCTCCCACTAAGACAGACCTCAAACGGCACTAGAAAAGGGGTTTGTGTTTGAGTTTCCGCTTAACACAATTATGTTTTCTTACATATTAAAATTACACTCCGACGCCATCATGTCTGTACGTTGTGCGGAAGTGGTACTTGACGAATTTCCTGACGCATTTTACTTTGAGAAATTAAATTAGTTAGGTGACACCTATGCACCACGCGTACGGCCTGCGTGGTTCGCGATGATTTTTCTCTAACGGACAGCGCAGCAGACGCCGACACCGACACCGGATTTTCCGCGACTGGGGGCCCTTAACGCTATCGCGTTAATATTTGCTGAATGTTCGTTCGATCGGGGCTCTTCCTCAGGAAGAGCCCGGTGCTCTAACCATTAGGCTACTAACGTACGCATACTCGTGTCGTGCCTACGCCAAGTAGCTCTATAGCTCTCACACGATTGCCGTGCGTGTCACGCGGCGCATCAAGTACGCAAGAGCGCGTTCGTTCGAAACCACGAGCGGGTGCGTTAGTTTTCATGCGGCCGCAGACGATAGATTGCCACCGGGGCGAATAACCCCCATTTGTCACGGATAAGCGAACGAGTTGTGTGACACCCAGAGACGTAATGCCAAGTTGACGCCTGAAAACGCTGCACATGTCTCGTTCTCATCTCATAGGTAATTACGAAGAAGAGGCAGTAGACTTTACTAATGCACCTGTATGGACCACTCGTGTATTTAAATGGGTAGTACACGGAATTAAGCAAGGCGTCACCGTCTTTCGCGTCCGTACTTCTATACTCTGCCTTCGTACACTGCTCTTCATCATTCTACTTCCCTCGACAAGCATCGTCTTCGTCCACGCGTGACAATTACTCCGTTCACAATTTGCAGTGTGCATTCGCATGAACGGCTGTCAGCATTTCGATGGCATAGCTTGCGAGCAGTGCAGTCCATAACCAAACATTGCATGAGATTGCACTTTGCATAGGCTGACAATAAAGGCAGCTGTACGTGTCGCATTTAGTTTATACTATTTAATTAACCGCTTCAACGTTAATTAAAACGTGTACATGCATTGAATCTACATGCTTTCTTTTTAGGACAGATCCCCTGTTTCGGCTAAAGACTTAGTCAAATGTTGATAAATACTTGTATACATTTTACCTCGAAGCAATTTAGCATGCCTGCCGCCGTGGTAAAAGCAATCCCAATGAAATTCTCCCTTAATATCTCATTTTTCCGCAGAAATTTTCAACGTGTTTTCTGATGAAAGTGCATGACCCAGGCACAAGACCAGGCCAAGACTGAATGGCGAAAAGGAATAAGAGCATGCAAGGCAGGCCATGCCCACTAGAGAAGACCAGGATAGAGAAAAAAACATGTAGCAGTTTCGCCCGAAAAGTGGACAGCTATACGAAGTAAGAATTGGCGTTTTATCGGCCCTATAAACTTCTAAACATTTGCTTACTAACTAAACTAACTAACTAAAACATGGTGTCACGCGTGCACAAGCGAACATTACCACATCTCACTCAATGACCGCGGACACTCGCTGTGGCGTCGCCGGTGCGGTGTGACGTACACCAGGAGAGGTCTATTGACCTGCCTGCTGCCTCTCGCTTCAACACGAACTAAACGGAGAGAACAGCGCACACGAAGCTATCAGCACTCGGCGCTCGCTGTCCCCATCGCATATCGCTTTCAATATAGGGCACGCGCCGCACGCAGCTGCAGCCGGAGAAATACCCCCCCCCCCCCCCTTTCTGGTGCCTTGCGCGCCATGGACGCCAGCGTGCTTCCTTTTCGCTTTCCTCCCTTGTGCGAGATCAAGCCACCATCATCGGCTCACCCTCGCTCGCTTTCACTCGCACATATAGCATACGGCGCGCAGCGACCGGTGTTATCTCACGTGGACATTAAACGCCACATAATGACACCGCCGTGAAATTGTGTAGGCTACAACCACCGTTTATGCAATTGCAGCTTACAGCTCAACGGTAGCAAAAGGAAAAACCACTGGGGAAAATATTACATAACGAGGTTTCTTACGCACTACTAAGAAAGTAAAATTATCTAATTAAGTTACGCCGGAATGTTCAGGCAAGGCGAAGTGTAACGACACCAAGATGAGGTAGATGTTTATTCTGGACTGTGAATGCATGAGGTAGATGTTTATTCTGAACGCCAATGCATTTCTCCGCAAAGTTCGGGAATTATTATCTCGAAACTGGTGTCATCCTGAGAATTAATTCCAAGTGGATCCGCCTTGCGAACTCCACGGCTACAATTTGTAAGTTGCAATATGGGCCATCAGGTAATTAGTTAAAAACTTAATTAGTGAATTTTTGTTGATTAGTCGATTATGCATTTCAATTTTTTGTGTAAGTCATGTCCGCCTCTTCGAGTAGACCAGCTCATTAACTAGAATTGGGGTATCTGCCACAGGCATGACATGAGAAGAACTTTATTTGAGTCCTGAGGAACTGAGGTCTAGGCGAGCCGTAGGCTCCCCCAGATTAAGTCGGTGGCTCCGCCCACGATGGGACCGGGAGACCAAGTCCCGTCGCGATGTCGTGGGCCCTCTGGACAGCCTGGAGTTGAATTTGAAGATTGCTGCTCTTCTGCCACAGGCAAGATTAAATAAATTGTGAAAGTGTTCGCTGAAACACTCTGTATATACGCGACTGCGTAGAACATAACTGTTAATCAAACAAAACGAAAATACCTTTATATTTTGTACAAAACAACAGTCACAACACGGCATAATAGGTAATTACGAAGAAGAGGCAGTAGACTTTACTAATGCACCTGTATGGACGACTCGTGTATTTAAATGGGTAGTTCACACAATTAGCAAAGGTCCGTCGGAGGAGGCAACAGTTTCGGCTGCTTTTGTAGCGTTAGCTACACTGGCCTAGCCAAGCCCGTTTCGCGCGGCACATCAAGAGCCGTGCTGCGCATGCGCAAGGATCAGTGATGTCACACGGCTTGCGCCGTGTGACACTGATCCTTGCGCACCGGCGCCACCAGAGCCGGCACCTCTCGCGCACTCCGCCGCGCGCGACTCACCGCCGCCGGTCTGCGCATTTCAGAGGAGTGACGTCGTAGCCGTGGTAGAAGCACTGGCGCCGGCGCGCGCTCGCTGTGCAGTCGCCGTCTGACACTGCGCTGGAGCCGCTGCGCTTCTGACTGGCGTTTGCCAGTGTGGTATAGCCATAGAGAAGGAGAGCGCAAATGCTGCTCAACAGCGCAGAAGAACGGAGAAGCTTGACCCATCGGATCCCGAAGTAGTTGCCTGGCAATTAGCGGTTGAGCGTAGGAGGAATGAACAGAAGAAGGCTATATACATGTGCCACCTAATACGTATACCGCGTGTGTGTCATTGGAGCAGCAGTAAGCATGACAATCAAGCTAATCCTTGACAATCTAGACAACCAGGAAAGCTAAGAATAATCAGCTGAACCTTTGCTAACGCTACGTATATCCTGGCATAGCCGAGCTAAGCCACTGCAACTTTTTTATGACCTTTAACTTCCGTTAAAGAGTGAAAAATTCGGCAGCATGTTACACTCCTGTACCACGTGAAGGCGAAAGCATGCTGCACACTTGGTAATGCATAAAGCTATACGATCTGAAGTGTCAGGCTTCTTTACATTGCATCCACTCAGCAGGGAAAAGCGGCACTCGCGGTCGAACGCCTTGCGCCCGCCCCTTCGCACGTCGCACCTCGTTTCTCGCTCGGCGAGCATCCTCGGGACCTTCCTTCTGTATGGAAGCATGCCGAAATCATTTTCACACCCAAACCAGGCAAACCACCTGCACTTGTATCCCTTCGACCTATTTGTCTCACCTCCTGCATCGGTAAGCTCATGATACGCTTAGTACTTCGTCATCTTCAGCGTTTCTTAGAGAATACATCCTACTTACCTCCTACTCTCATTGGCTATCGTCAACACATCTCCATGCAAGATGCGTTTTTACAAACCCAACATGGTATCCTCCTGGACCTAGCACCTCGCAACTGCGCGCTATACTAGCTCTGGACCTTTCAAAAGCCTTCGACAACGTGACACACGATTCATTGCTGCAAGAACTTGCTCGCACGGGCTGTGGCGCTCGCATGTACAATTATGTTCGCTAGTTCCTACGCGGTCGCTCCTGCTACCTATGATTCGCCGATGCCCCGACATCATCCGTATATTCACACCCTCAGCGCGGTATACCGCAAGGCTCAGTTCTTTCTCTTCTGCTCTTCAACCTCGCCATGTGCGTCGTTCACCGCGCCCTCGAACCGTTAACCTCCATCCGCTATACTATCTATGCAGATGTCACAAAAGAGCGCGCAATCAAAGCGCGCGCCGTGTGTCACGGAAGCCAGCGAAAGAAGCACGCCTGCCCCGCGGCAGCTTCAACAGAGGGGGAGAACGCATACGCCTCAAACAGCCGACGCGACCAACGGAATCTAGATGCGTCGACAAGTTACGCGAAGGCGACGGTCAGAGAGAGAGAGCGAGAGCGCGCGCGCCTAAAGCCCCTCAAACTTCGTAAAGTAGCGAAACTCTCATCCTCCGCCGTCCCTCCTCCTCGTTTCTCCTCTCTCTCCCGCTCCTTCCTCGACCGTGGCACCGCCTACACCGCTTGAGCGTAACAGACGCCCTTTCGCAGAGTGAATGCACGCGTAGCAATGCCGTGCGCTTTAAAGGAATACGGACACAAAATCTGAAAATTTTACGAAAATGCTGAAAATGAATTCTCACTGTGTGATTACACCGAAAATAAGTAGTCACTTGGCTCATTTTGAGTCGATGGCTTTATTTTTGGCGTTTTTGTGAGCGCGCGTCTCGCCGCCCGACCCGCGGGAGTTGGAAAGCGTGACGTCACGACGCCCTCGTAAGATAGCCAGCGGGCCAGCCGCGGTCATTGGAAGTGCGCCGACGCCGCCATCGCGAGCATGGATTCGAGTTCTGGTGGCTCTACCAGCGATGAGTACACGTCTGAAGACGAGGACCATTCTAACTTGGCAAGAAATATTACCGCTTACGGTCACGAGCCTTCCGCGTCAAGCGACGAAGAAGAGCAGGCGGCCGTAGAAGTGCCGGTCAGGTTTTCGCGAACCATAGCGCGAAGATTTCGCTATTCACCAGACACTTGTGCAAGAATTATTTGTCATTTTCTCTGTAAGCTTGCTTTTTCAAGAGTGCACGCAGGCGAGGCAGCTGCGGGGTACTTCAGCACAGCGTGGATGGAAAGTTTATGCCATCGGCGTGAGCAACTGCTGTGAGGTATCAGTACCTCCGAGACTATCACGTCCACTTCGCCAGGCGCCGGACAGATCGCAGCACCTGTCTGGCGTTGTCCCCAGTTTTTCCTGTTTTAGCCTGTGGAGAAGCAGAGCTATGTGTGTGTCTGCCCCACTGCCATGTAGGACTGATCTCGTGAGTCCCGCGCGCTAGCCTTGTATTGTTTTACTATGCTTTGCCAACATTTTTAAAGACATTACTGCCTTCGTGCCCAGCCTCGGGCATCTCGCCCAGCCTCGCCCTCACACTGCTCAAGAAGGCTGCAAGTTAATGAAAACAGTACCGACATCTTTTAGCCTCCTCTTTTCAAATACGCCGCTGATCATTTCTGTCTTACGTTTTCGTGAGAAGACCGATGGCAGAGCATCAGGCTTTGGCGTTGCCTTTTGAATGGCATGCCGAGGCTTTTCAGTACAGCCGGGTTGAAAAGCCTCGGCATGCGCAAATGAAGTCCGCGCAAGTCCTCGGTCCGCGCAAATGAAGTCATTTTTTAGAGGTCTCCAGGCTGGGCGTGATGGCTGACAGGCAGGTTTCCAAAGTTTACGCACCTTCTCGTCTCTGGGAAACGTGTGCGATGGCGTGTCACGACCGACGATGCTGTTCTAACAGCAATGCCTGGGCATTTCCTTCCGCCGCGACGAACGCGTCAATACCGAGCGACGACCGCGGGAAGGCGCATGTAAGACCAAAGGCGTTGGTAAGACGCACCACCTACGTGGAGCGCCGACGGGGATAATGTTTCAGACGGACCACGTGCGAAGATCGAAGAAAAGGGGTTAAACAAACGCTGCAAGGGACCGACACCCCCGGAAACACTGCGACGGCTGCGGTCGACCTTGGCCGCGCGCGCGCACGCGGGGGTGTTATGATTTCAAATTTCAGCTTCTGCCGGCAGCAGAGGCTTAGCAGAGGCCTTCGCCAAAATCAAGAACATTCGTGCCGGAGAGAAGGATATCGAAATGACTGCCCACCCGGCGATGCTCGAGGGGGGCAACGGCGTCATCTACGGGATTAACCTGGAGCTGACAGAAGAACAAATACACAAGGCGTTGGACAAACCACGGAACCCAACGTATACGGCAGTAAGAAGACTAGGAAGGACATCCGAATCGGTCATCATTAACTTCAAAGATCTGGAAGTAGCTAAGACCGTAAAATTTTTCAGTCAATGGATTCCATGTCACCTATATAAGAAAAAGTACGACGTGTGCTACGCATGCGGCAAGATTGGACACAGACAAGACGCCTGCCCAGATCCAAGAAGCACCCGCTGCAGAGGCTGCGGGCTAAGAAATCCGCCGGAGGAGCACACCTGCGTGCCGAAGTGTCTCCTCTGTGGGAAGTAGCATCAGTTAGGGGATCCGACATGCAGGGAACTCTACAGGAAGCCCCACTGGGGTAAACAACGTGACGCGGCCCGGGCCGAGGCCAGGGCCGAACAAGAAAAGGGAGGGGCGACCGCGGGCAGAAGCAGGCCGACATCGAAGGTCGCGCTACCGCCTGCGGCCAAAAAGCAACGATCTGAGTCCAGGGACAGAAGTGCATCCAGGCCGCCACCCAGGGACAACCAGACCCACTAGCCAGGCCCCCAGAAACCAGCGGACAAGCGGCACCACTCTGGTATGCCTGTCAGCTTCGCAAGCGCGGTCTCCCAAGGTAGGACACCAGAATTAGAGGCACAGGCCAATTTATTTAAGAAAGAGATAGAAAAGAGAGACGAGGAAAATAGCCAAGAGAAATAATCAAAACCCTTACGGAAACAGTAAACCAACTCAAAGAGCAAGTTGGGCAGCTAACGAACCCAACAGTGCGAGCTACGTCGGCGGAGCCAACAAGGCCGCTTACCCCAGTCCAGAGAATAGCCGCCTCCAGACGCAGGAAGAGGGCAGCACGGTGGTAGATACGGTGGGCACCGCAAAAAGAAAGGCAGAGGGGCACGAGACGCCTCCACTCGGGAGAAGAAAAAAGATGAACAGAAAGATGAACGAAGACGAGCTAGAGGCACGCCTCAAGGAACACGTGGAAAGCATGCAGACCAAACTAAGCGTTATCATAGATAAAAAACTCCAGGCTATATCAGATCATATGAACGCACTTCTGACCGCACTAGGAGGCGAAGAACGAACTCATCCTAATCCGGAACCTCCCTCGAGCTCGGAAGCCGCCCGCTCTTCCTCATCATGGCCAGGACAGGAACTATGATTTGGCAGTGGAATTGCAGGGGCTTCAAAAAGAAAAAAGGCGTTGCTGCAACAGCATATTCTAAATCAAGGAGAGCCTCCGCTTGCCGATGCGTTACAAGAAACAGGAAAACCCCCTGTTAAAATTTCAGGGTACCGCACATTCGACAACGGGAGCGGGGAGAATTGTAGAGTAGCCACCCTAGTTAAGAATAACATAGCGGTAATTGAACTCGACGCGAGTACGGACGAAGCGGAGGCTGTACTCGTAGAAATCCTGACCGGCAAAAAGAACAGGGGAAGCATATTTGTCCTGAACGCATACAGCCCCCCCCCCCCCCCCCCTTGTCACAAAACGGCACAGTTCGAGAACACAATTAAGGAAGCGCTCAGGGCAGCAAAATCGTGCCCCCTACTCCTATTAGGGGACTTTAATGCAAAGCATCACGAATGGGGCTACACCAAAATCGACAGGAAAGCTAGAATGCTGTGGGAAGCCATTCAGAAGACAGGACTCTCGCTACTAACGGACCGGAACGAGCCAACCAGAATGGGTAACAGCATCTGCTGTGACACAACACCGGACCTAACATTAGGGCACAGGACGGGAAAAACATCGTGGAAAAACACGGGTGAAAACCTCGGCAGCGATCACTTTATAATCGAAATACAAATCGATAGGAAACTAGGGGTGCCCGTACATAAGCCAAAGCAGGCCACCGCAACTGACTGGGATAAATTCAGGAATATCAGATCAACAGCAGACTTAGGCGAAATCGGGGGCATAACAGAGTGGACCTCAACCGTCGTCTCACACGTGAAACAGGCCACCGAAACGGTAGAGGGCGATGACCCCCCATTCAGATTAGACAACAAGCTTAGAAATATCTGGAACCGCAAACCAACCCTCGAGAATAAGCTAAAGCGCCAGAAATGAAACCGGAACCTAAGGAAGAAAATGGCCGTGCAAAATAAAGAAATAGAGAGTTACGCCTTCAAACTAGAACAGAAAAGGTGGGATCAAAAGTGCGACGAGCTAGAAAAGAATATGAGCCGTCCCAACACGTGGCAGATGCTGCGCCACCTCATAGACCCCACCAACACCAAAACTTCCACGCCAACATAGAGCAAAACAAGGCAAGATACCAATTTGACGGAGCCAATGGACCGACTTAAAGAAATTTACATAGGCCCCGCATGCCCGGCAGCGGATAAAAAATATCAGGGAGCGGAGAATCCGCTACTTGACGAATCAATTCTAGTAGCCGAGGTCAGAGCCGCGCTCTTTCACATCAAAAAGAACACAGCCCCTGGCCCAGACAAGATCACCTACGGTATGCTAAGGAACTTAGACGACCACCCTATAGTTCACCTTACAGCTTATCTGAACAAAGTGTGGGAATCCGGGGAAGTTCCTAAAAATTGGAAACGTGCCAACATCATTTTAATCCATAAGAAGGGCAAAATCCCGGGTATAGAAAATCTCAGGCCTATTTCACTGACATCGTGTCTAGGCAAATTAATGGAGAATGTAATTCAGACGTGACTAACTCGATTCGCGGAAGAAAAGAGCATCTGGCCCCACGAGATGTTAGGTTTCAGACCGCACCTTAGCGCTCAAGATACCATGCTAAGGCTCCAACACGATATTATAGACAAACGAAAGACCAAAGATACGAGAGCAATATTGGGCATAGACTTAACCAAAGCGTTAGATAATGTCAGCCACTCTGCCATCCTCGACGGCCCGTCAGATGTTAACGTAGGGAAGAGGACCTTCGACTACGCAAAATCTTTTCTCAAAGACAGAACAGCGACCCTCCACATGCATGGGTGCTCAGAAGAGGTTAAATTAGGAAACAGGGGCACCCCGCAAGGAGCCATCCTATCCCCCTTCCTATTTAATTTAGTTATGAAAGACCTCCCGCGAAAGTTAGGAAAGATCGAAGAACTAAAGACGAGCGTCTACGCAGACGACGTCAACGTTTGGCTCAATGAGGGCAGCGATGCGTCTGTCGAAGAAAGGCTCCAGCGGGGAGCCGACATCATAGACTTCCATGCCAAAAGTAAAGTAATGAGCTGCTCCCCGACGAAGTCAGAACTACTACTAATCAGGACGAGGACAGACAACGCATTTCCTCCAAGAATCTCGATAGACTTGGACGGGAAAGAAATTCCGCAAGTAGATGAGATCCGAATTCTGGGCATGCTCATAAGCAAAACAGGAAACAACCACACGACTATAGCTAAACTAGACGCGCACGCAAACCGCAGCCGTTGCCTAGTGGTAGAGCGCCCGCCTCGGCTGCGGGAGGCTATGGGTTCGATTCCCACCGCCGCCGGGCACCCACTGGTTCAAATGGGTACAAACGCGCCCCGGCCTGGCGTTCGGCTTTCTTCTGGGGTCATGCGCTTGGGAAAGGAGCCTGCGTCCTGAATTCCCGTCGAAACCAACGTGAGCACGGAAAACATCGGTAAGCATCGTTACAAGAATCTCGGCCAGAGGCAGAGGGCTAAAGGAGAAGAACAAGTTAAGGCTGGTCCAGGCCTTCATCTTGAGTCGGATCTGCTACTCAACCCCATTTCTTAACATCAAAAAAGCAGAAAGAAACAAGTTAGACGTAATAATAAGGAAATGCTCGAAACGTGTACTGGGACTACAATCTCGACCTCAACTGAGGCACTATAGGGAATGGGGGTGCATAACACATGGTAGGAGTTAGCGGAAGCGACGAGAACGGCACAACTCGAACGCCTGAGTCTAAGCGAGACGGGACAGCAGATACTAAACTGGGTAGGACTACAAGCGAACAAAGGAACTAAATACCAGACGTTCCACATTTAGTGCAAAATTGGTAAAACTTTCACGGTCGCACCGATACCTAAGAACATGCACCCACAACACGATCAGGAAAGACGCCAGCATAGAGCCAAACACTTGACAAAAAAGCTAAACAGAATGCCACCCGAGAGGGTTGCCTTCACAGACGCCGCCCTTGGCGGAGACGGAAGCTCCGTCTCAGTCGTAGTCGACGGGTCCGGAGTAGAACAGGGCGCGATATATACAAGCGCAGTAGACGCCACGGCAGCGGAGGAAGCAGCGATCGCCCTGGAGTGCGTTAGCACGGACGCGAGGGTGATCGTTAGCGACAGTAAATCGGAAGTAACAAATGTCTGCAGAGGCAAAATATCAGACTACGCGTACAGCATAATATCGAAAGGTAACATAGACAGAGGGATCACCATAACCTGGGCCCCCGCTCACTGCAACATAACAGGTTGACGTCAACGCCGGTGATGAGATGTGACGTGAAGACCGACCGTCTGCGGAAGAAGGGAATCCCCGGCAAGCTAGCCGACGAGTTCATCGTGCGTCTGCGTTTACGGAAGAAGTTCCTTCGTCGCGATTTGCCTGCAGCTACGCCTGCTATTCACTGCATGCTTACAAGAAGCATTCAAGCTCTTAGACTGGGAAGGCTTAGGAGTGAGGATCGACGGCGAATATCTCAACAACTTCCGGTTTGTAGATGACATTGTCCTATTCAGCAACAATGGAAACGAATTACAACAAAGGATTGAGGACCTTAATCGAGAAAATGTAAGAATTGGGTTGAAGATGAATATGCAGAAGACGAAGATACTGTTCAATAGCCTGGCAAGGAAACAAGAATTCATGATCGCCAGTACGCCTCTAGAGTCTGTAAAGGAGTACGTTTATCTAGGTCAATTACTCACAGGGGACACTGATCACGAGAAAGAAATTTACAGAAGAATAAAATTGGGTTGGAGTGCATACGGCAGGCATTGCCAAATCCTGACTGGGAGCTTACCACTGTCGTTGAAAAGAAAAGTGTACAATCATTGCATTCTACCGGTGCTAACATATGGGGCAGAAACCTGGAGGTTAACAAAGAAGCTCGAGAACAAGTTAAGGACCGCACAAAGAGCGATGGAACAAAAAAAATCTTAGGAGTAACGTTAAGGGACAGGAAGAGAGCGGTGTGGATCAGAGAACAAACGGGGATAGACGATATTCTAGTTGACATTAAGCGAAAGAAATGGAGCTGGGCAGGCCATGTAATGCGTAGGATGGATAACCGGTGGACCATTAGGGTTACAGATTGGATACCAAGAGAAGGGAAGCGCAGTCGAGGACGGCAGAAAACCAGGCGGGATGATGAAGTTAGGAAATTCGCAGGCGCAAGTTGGAATACGCTAGCGCAAGACAGGGGTAATTGGAGATCGCAGGGAGAGGCCTTCGTCCTGCAGTGGACATAAATATAGGCTGCTGCTGATGATGATGACGCCGAGATCATCCGGCTCAAGACCAGCACGGGTGAATTCGATTGGACACTGTGTGTTCCTATCCATTCTGTACATGACGTGTTGGACTCTTAGTGCTTGTCGTTAAATATTTTCCAGTGCTTTGTTACTACCCATCTGAATTGTATTGTGATGTGTCTAACCTAAGTGTGCACGTGTGTATGTAACTGCCTTGTTTGAGGAATATATTTTGTTATGTTTTGACAACTCTGAGCTCTGACTCGGTGTTTGGACCACAACCGGCGTTCGTTGGCGCACCCGAGGGCCCATTATTCATTGTCCTTGCTTTCGTGGAGTTATTTTCGGAAATTGATAAATAAGCTTTTGAATTTGGCCCGGTGTTGGCGCCTCGTTTACGGGGTGTGTGACTGCAGATAACATAACCATCTGGTCTTACCTAGGTTCACCGGGATACATACAAGACTGCATACAGGACGCCCTTGCTACCACTTCGGCTGCCGCCAAAACAATCGGGCTTTCTTGCTCAACCGCTAAATCTGCTCTTCTCCTTGTCCACCATCCTCAATGACAACCCACTCGCCTAGCACTACTACTGGATCGTCATCCCATTCCTCTAGTAAAATCCATAAAGATTCTCGACCTCCACATCCAAGCCGATGGCGGAGCCCCTTCGGCGATCCGGCACATTCTCCAGCAAGGGGAACAAATTCTACACCTAATATGTCGCGTCACTAACCGGGTTAGGGGTCTACGCGAATCTGAACTTCGTCTTCGCGACGTACTCCTATCTCGCTATCGCTACCAGCGCCCTTGTTTAACTCTTCGCCAAGAGTACCTTAATCGTATTGACGCATTCGTACGCAAAGCAACAAAAATTGCTTTGGGCCTCCCAATCAGTGCCAGCAACGACCGCCTAGCTCAGCTGGACGTCCACAACACTACAGAAGAGATTATCCTGACTCATTGTCGCAACCAGGAACTTCGCCTGTGCAACACCACTCAGGGGTGCCACATCCTGGCATGCATGTCGGCTTCTCTGTCTCCACGTCCCCCTCCCCCACCTCTAACGCACTTTCGTCATCCTGCGCGGCACTTATACGAATCGCGCCAATACCTCGCAACATGAATCCCTTGCAGAACGCACAACGCCAGGCGGCAAGAATCCGCTATTTTTAGCATTTCATCCACATTCACCCAAACCGTCATTTCTATTACACGGACGCTAGTGTCTCCTCACTCGGCTCTGCGATAGTGGTTCTTTCGGGCAGCTATGCTATTCTCCATAGAGAAGTCCTCCCGGTTACAGGTCCCACACTTGCTGAAACACATGCCGTAGTAGCTGCTTGCCGCTATCTTCCCCCCATCACCCCGCAACTGCCTGTCATTTTCACAGACTCCATGGCCGCCTATCACTTCTTATTACGCGGGGAACTTGCTACCCCATTGGCACAGGTCATCCAAAGTAGTCTTCGTACACCAATTGAGATTGTGTGGGTACCTGACCACGTGGGACTGTCGGGCAACGA
The DNA here is from genome assembly GCF_013339745.2 of Dermacentor silvarum. NCBI lineage: Eukaryota > Metazoa > Arthropoda > Arachnida > Ixodida > Ixodidae > Dermacentor > Dermacentor silvarum. The sequence goes on from NC_051155.1 coordinate 32,630,219, forward strand.
ACAGGCTAACCGGCTCGTCTGTGACACTCTTCGCCAGGCTCCCGACTTCCCCGGGCCAAGCTCACGTGATTCCCGACCTCCTGTCATTTCTCTCCAACCCTATCGACTTACCCGCCGCGCGTTTCCGCCTTTAGAACTTGGTCTAACTCACGCACACGGCGTCCTCATCCGACTAGCCCAGACTCCCAGACTCTTCTTTCTCCCACACGTCTACATCTCCTTCGCGCATTCGCGGAAGAGCCACCTCCGCGATGTCACAGATTGCTGGCTCAGCGGTACCTGGCAACCTTCATTGCTGAAGCGATGAAAGGCGTGCCCGGCGGGACCCTGGACTGAGGGACCCTCTCCACAACTGATACTTTTACTTTTCATTTAATAAAGTGTGTCATCATCATCATCGGCCATGTCGTTCTTCCGAGGCCTACCGCACCAACCGCTAGGCCCCGGGCGAGCGTCCTCGGTCGGCGTCTCTCTCGCTTCGCAGTCGACTGTCGCCACAACCGCCGCCGCGTGACCTCAGCGACGGAACACCTGTTTTTCTGCGTGCGCGCGCCGCTCGTTCCCCTCTTCAGCCGGCGCTCGCTAGAGGAGGTCACGTGATTTTTTGTAACCACTCGAGTAGACGCCGCATTTTTTGCAAAGCCATCGCGCAGGGAGCCCCTTAAGGCTTTCGCCTTAATTCGGAGAGGTCCACAACAGGAATGGAGACCTTACCCCGTCGCCGATGTCCTTGACGTACTCGACGATGGCCTCGCTGAGCACCGCTGAGCCGACGCGGAAGAGCCGCTGCCAGCCGTGTCGGACCACGACGAACCCGAACAGGCGGTTACACTCGAGGTGCGCGCGCGCCTGCGTCAGCGTGCGTGGGCCGAGCGGGTGCAGGGAGCCGTACAGCTGCGTCGTCAGGAGGCTCTTGATCATCGCGTCGCCCAGAAAGTCCATGGGCCGCATGTAGCCCGGTACCACGCGGCTACTCGGAGGGTACGAGAAGTGCGTGAACGCCTGCACTAGGAAGCCCTGCGAGGGAGGGTAGGACCCGATGCAGTTGTAGTCAATTCCACAAGCGGGATCTGGGCACTTGAACAGACACAGAAGGGAACGGCCCTGGTGCGGCTTATACGAAAAAAAAAATCACTGACGATTACCATACTCCCTACTGCGAAATTTTCACGATATATTGGCTGGCTCGGACAATCTGTCTCGTGCGGCACGTTGCAAACGGAGCAAAGTGTGGCTCGAGTGCCACGCTAATCTGCAGATCGCGAGAGTCAGTACGTGGGTGCCGCGTGGGCACGATTCACAGCAGCCGCCGGTGACAGACCTACCAGACGACACGTGCTACTCTGGCGCCATCTCGTGGCCATCGTCGCCGCACTACGTTTCTCTTCTCACGCTTTCGCCATACTCTCCTCCGCTTTCCTCTTCGCGCTCTCTTCGCTGTCGCCGCCTTTCATGTCCCGCTGTGCTCCGCGTTCATTTTCATCATTCGCTTTGCTCGTTCGCTCGGTTACGACGGACGCCGACGCTCGTAGCAGGAACGGGGGCCTAAGATCTGCGCTTGAAAATTTAGATCGGAACTAAACCACTAGCAGCGTTGAGACATCATTAACTAGCGCAAAAAGGGCATCGGACGACAGCGAGACGCGCACAGGACACAACGCTAGACTTGAACTGAATTTCTACTACAAAGAAACACAGGATTCATGGGATGCGCAGAGCTTCGACGCAAATAAGGAGTATTCATTTTTTGTTTTACCTTCCTCCTCTAACACAGAAGCTTTCGGAACAAATTGATGGGCACTTTATTTTCCTGATAGCAACACTCTTTCTTGTTGAGAGCCAGGGGTGTGGTGCTTATACACCTATCCCCCGCTTTTTTTATACAAAACACTTTGAACGTTTCTCATCAACCTGCCTCTGGAGCTGTCTGAGCGCACAAGTGTTTTCAAACTGCCCGGTGCACGAGCACTTACTGCCACCAGCCGCTGAGACACTGACAGCTCCGTTGTGTTCCCTCAAGCGATCGTCAAAACACCCACCCACTTGTCCAATATAGCACTTACCACACACGACAAGGGAATCAAATTCTACAGCCACATGGCAGTCAACAAAGCGCGCCGCATACTTTTTCAGCCCGCGAATATACGAAAAGTGCCTCGAGCGGACAGTCGCGCGGCAATTTTGCATGTATTCGCGGGCTTATTTCACGCTCCGAAAAACACTTGTGTAGCACGTATTGAGCAACAGAAGCTGTATCGAGAGTTTTTCATGTTGCTCTGCAATTTTCCCATTGACACTTTTCATCTAATTATAATATTTGAGAAGTTCATTAGTTAATTAAGACTAACTATGTAATTAGGCGGAATGCAAAAATAATGAGAGTATCTTTAAGCGACGGCAAACAACATTACCTTGGTTCTGTCTAGCTACGTGCCATTTGCATAATAAATCTTGGTGCATGATAGTTGGACACCCTGTATATACCTATAAGCCAGGATATTTTACCACATTTGAAATGTGTACTGCTGATTAGTCACGGGTGCAAGCGCCTTACGGCAACGATGTGTCTTGACAGCGGATAAGCGCATGTGGGTGCCCCGTATGCCATGTACGTATTTAAGCACAACGCCTTACCGTTTAATGTATGCCCTGATGAAGGCCGGGCCCCGGCCGAAACATAGGAAATAAAGCATCGTTTATTTCGTACGTGCGTTCTCAACCTACAAATGCCTGTCTCAACTACCGGAGTCCGGCAGACTCTCACCATATATATATGTATGTATGTATGTATATACATACATACATACATACATACAGGGTGTTTCAGCAAACACTTTCAAAAAGTCTTAAAGGTTGACTGTGGCAGATAGCACAATTCTAGTTCATGAGCTGGTCTACTCGAAGAGACGGACATTACTTCCACAAGAAATTGAAATGCATAATCGAATAATTAACAAATTCACTAATTACGATTTAACTAATTACCTGATGGCCCATATTGCAATTTACACATTGTAGCCGCGGAGTTCGCAAGGCGGATCCACTTGGAACGAATTCTCGGGATGACACCAGTTTCGAGATATTAATTCCCGAACTTTGCGGAGAAATGCATTGGCGTTGCAGTTAGGTTCTTAGCAAAACGTCGCTTTTTGCAGTGAAGCACAGAATTAACTGGAACGCCAATGCATTTCTCCGCAAAGTTCGGGAATTATATCTCGAAACTGGTGTCATCCTGAGAATTAATTCCAAGTGGATCCGCCTTGCGAACTCCACGGCTACAATTTGTGAATTGCAATATGGATCATCAGGTAATTAGTTAAAAACTTAATTAGTGAATTTTTGTTGATTAGTCGATTATGCATTTCGATTTTTTGTGCAAGTAATGTCCTACTCTTCGAGTAGACCAGCTCATTAACTAGAATTGGGCTATTAGCCACAGGCAACTTTAAATAAATTTTGAAAGTGTTCGCCGAAACACCCTGTATATAGACACCAAGTTAATGCCTCTTTGAATGATGCAATTGCTTTAAAAGCATACAAAAGAAAACGAACGGACGACTGTGCGAAACGTTTATTTTTTCCCGATGTTTCGGCCGGGGTCAGGCTTTTGTCACTGAAATCTTGCTCTCTCCCTCCCTTCCCCACTACACAGAGAGAGAGAGATGGCTTCTCTGCAGATATGCCATACGCAGGTATCCCTCCATGTGGGAGAACCCCCTTTCTTGTCACGTTGCCGGCGTATAGTACACTAGGCCAGCATCGCTGCGTTGCTCTGGGTAGTCCGCACATGTTCCACGGCCACGTCTGCTGCCTGCATGGGAACTGTAGCATCAGACCTTCCTACTGAGTCTCATTTCGCTACAGAACCTCCTTTACAGAGCAAGCACAGTGGATTTCTGTAGAGCTCTGCCAGGCCAGGATAGCCCGCTCCCAAGTCGCCAATCGCGCTTTGCATGCCACCCCACAGAAAATGAACAGTCTTTTCCGGCAACGATTTGTACCCTGAATTGCATTGAGGCAGAAAACACAATCGCTTAGATTTTTTTAGCCACCCTATAGCTCCACTTACGCGCTTCAAATTAGAACGCGCCGCGGTTGATTCTTCGCCCTCTGCGGCGACCGCTGAAACTTAATTGTGTGCGGGGCCTGGTCCATGTGCGGCAGTGTCTCAAAAAGCTAGTGAGCGTTCGGTGACGAATGCACCCCCGCCTCCCCCTATCTCGGCGGTATTTGTATTGACAGAGAAACGTATTCGCTTCATAAAAAGTCAGAGCCCTTCCCCTGTCGAGAAAATGGGGGTAAGCGAAGCTTGTGGCAAGACGACGCCGTCGTTCCGCTTCGTTTGCCCTGAACTCAGGGTCGCTTCGTTTGCCCTAAACTCTTCGCTTACGTTTCGCCTGGGCTTCGGAAGCCCTCACGCTAGAATCGGACGACAAGCTTCGCTTACCGCCATTTTTTCGACAGGAGAAGGGCTCGTGATTTTGTATCTTTGGGTCCCACGTGTGACAAGGGTAGTTCAAGGGCTCTTTACAAATCCCCGAGCCCATGGGGGTACGTGCCGTTGAGATTGCACCCTTTCTGCACTATCACCAGCATCGGCCCACTTTGTATAACACTGACTGCGACATCAAGGTTTAGCGTTTCGCTTGAACGTCTCGGACGTTATTAAAGACGATAGCCTTTATTGGGCTACCCTAAACGCGAAAAGCTTTCGTCTGTCGGTCACTCGATTCAACCGCCCGGCCAAAACCAAGCATGAGGAGAGGAGGTGCAGAGAGAGAAAGAAAGAGAGACAGACAGAAAGCGAGATTATTACATAAATAAGTAAAATAAACTGTCTTGGCGAGGCGGGATTCGAGCCCGGGTGCCCACGGTCTGAAGGCGGGCGTCATGACCACTAGGCTATAGACCCACGCTTGTAGAACATGCATTCATGGGTGCCATATGATTGTAACACACCTGCTATGGGCGAGAGAAACGGAGCGAGAGAGAGACAGACATTTAAAGAGAGAGAGAAAGAGAAATACATATAGAGAGAAAGAGAAAGACAGAAAGAAAGAAAGAGAGGGAGAGGCCAGATTTGAGCCCGGGTACTTACGGTCTGAAGGCGAGCGTTACACCAACTACGCTATACACCCATGCTAGCAGAGCTCCGCTGTTTGATCAGATTTCATGAGCGTGGAACTATCTTAATTTTTAAATACGATATTTAAAGACGATAATGAAGACGATAGTCTTTCTTGGGCTACCTAAACGCGAACAACTTAGTCTGTCTCTGTTTCTGTCACTCGATTCAACCGCCGGCCAAAACCAAGCGAGCTACTAGCAATAGTGGCACGGGGTCATACACGTCAATATTATACAGCGCAAAGGAAACCTCAGACCTATTAGAGGTAAAATATATGTACGTAACCGTGATACGCAGCGTTCATTTAATTAAGGTAAGATATATGTACGTAACCGTGATACGCAGCGTTCATTTAATTAAGGTAAAATATATGTACGTAACCGTGATACGCAGCGTTCATTTAATTAAGGTAAAATATATGTACGTAACCGTGATACGCAGCGTTCATTTAATTAAGAATACACATTGGACTGGTTTTTACGTTAGTAAATGAAAAATCAACGCGTTACGAATGGTGTCGAAGAGACACTACGCGTTAAAAACAAGCCGACTGAAGCCGCGGCTCTGTAGCCGGCTTTAAGCCAACAGTAATAAAAGGTCCCAACAGACGGCGCGAGAGCACGGCGAACGCGGTAAATTTGAATTGAATTCAGCAAACCTTCATTGCATCCATCATGGGAGGAGTTAGAGGGTAGGGGAAGAGCGTGAGGGGTGGGAGGGGGGAGAAGAAAGGGCGTTACGTATCAGGCGCGGCAGAAGACTATCGTCTTTCGACGTCATTTCCAGCGAAGCAAGCAGATATGCGGCCAATTTTTCTTAACTACACGTGGGCTCGACTAACGCGGACGTGATATATGCGGATGCGGCAAAATTTTTGGCACCCTTAAAAGCTTTACCACGCCGTGTAGGGCCTTTGATGACTTTACACAGGCTCCACTACATTGTCCGTAAAGATCTTCGCCAGCGCGATTACATTGCTTTTAGGTTTGAGCTATGACATTATTTTGCACTTTTAATATTTAGCAGTCTGAGAAGATTTAAGATGGAAGGCATATGCGCTGTGAGTGTTATTTTCATGATATTTGTTTGTGGGCTGCCATCCTCAAAATTCTAGAAATTATTTAGTAAAGAGTGTAAGACCTGGTGTGAGCAACTTTACTGGTAGAGAAGTGTGGCACCATAACCCGGATATACAGCAGGGCATCTAACATGGAATGCCGCCGAGTCAGCATAAGCTAGGCTGACTCGCTTTATTCCGCATGGCATTTCAATTATGTGGTAATACAGAAAAAAAAAACACCGCATATCCACGGGGTGAATGATGATGAGTGGGCGAAGCTCCGGAGGGAATCATCGGTAAACCGTGAATCTTCCGTGTAATTCGCACAGTCTCGCCGCACTAAATCGAACGATTGACTTCCACCAATGACACGCGCCATATGTGACGTCATTCCTATTTTATAACAGCGCCCTTCATTATAATTGCACCATCTCCCGCTTCAGGGGACGCTAGCACAAACGCGTTAGAAACGTGCAGTACTCTCTAGTAAGGGGGAGAGGCCACAGCGTCTTACACAGCCGTTTACACATGCTGGAACGTGCACCGCGTTTGCCGACGCCATCAGCGTTTATGAATACGGGGGTAAGGCGGAGAGGCCACAGCGTCTTACACCAGCTTCTTACACGGGCCGTAACGCGCTAGCACAAACGCGTTAGAAACGCGCAGTCTTTCGTTAATGTTGGGTATTTATTGCCATCGTGGTGCGTGTGTCCATGTGCGCTTCGTGGCGTAGTGGTTAGCGCCGCGCGTTCGGAAGCTAGGGGTCCCTGGTTCGATTTCGCTACGGACACAACTTCCGGAATTTTTTTTCTCATAAAAGTAGACGTGGCTACCTACTACGACGACTACTACTACTACGACGACGACTTCTACTACTACATACTTCAGAGGAGGGACAGACCCACACCCTAAGGAGCTTCGCCCCTAAAAAATCACGAGCCCTTCGCCTATCGAGAAAAGGGGGGTAAGCGAAGCTTGGTCGTGTGTGTATCTCACCTTCGTCAGGGTGACGTTCGGAAGCCGTCGCCTCAGGATTCTTTGATCGTTGCTGACGGCGGGCCTCGACTTCGGAAGCCTTCGCCTCTGTATCGTCGGCTCTTCGCTTACACGAGACTCGGCAACGAAATTACTCATGCTAGAATCGGCACGTCGACGACCACCCTTTCCCGAGCGAGTTCACGCCGGCGTTCATCAAACGCAGCTTGCTCCGTTGCAGAACGCACCACGGCTGGCCTTCCCATTTGTTCGCCCGAAACTGATCTGAGGCGAGGGAAGCCCAGAGGAGCGCCCGCCAACCCGCTTTCCTTTCTTGTCCCTCCTCGCAAAACGCCAAACGAACCTGATCGGTCGCGCGCGTGTCACGTGATCCGTGATCCCGCGTGTAGCATATCCGATGCGGGTGTGCGCCGCACGTGATTTCTCTTTTTCTTTATTTCTTCTGTCTTCCTTCCTTCCTTTCTTTGTTCCTTTCTTTCTTTCTTGTCCCTGGTATGTGCCATTGAGCTTGGACCCTTTCTGCACTGTCGCCAGGATCGGCCTACTTTTCAGTGTGACACCACCACCACCGCCGACGCTTGTGAGCCTATAAAGCTTCGCTTAAAAATACGCAGATATCACGCACTGTGGGAATCGATGTAAGCGAAGCTTTCTATGCTGTTTATTTTGATTGACGATAATTATTGCTATGCTTGTCACTTCTGGTCGTGGTGCTCACCACGCTCGTCGTCTTTTATGGCCGCCATGGGACGCTACGTTGCCTGACGTTTTCGAGCCAGCACACATTCGCGGTCTGCACCACGTTTCGCCGCGTAGCGAAGATGCTCCTGTTCCACGCGCGGCTTCTTTCGGGCCCGAGTGTCCTCGACGCTGAGTGCACGCTTTCGAGACGTTTTGCTGTCGCGTGTTTACGCGCTCCTTCTGCATACGTGGCCAGCACACTGTTGAGACGCCAGCACAAGCGCTCTATTCAGGCTATGGACGATTGTAATGTTTACACTATCACAGCCCAGCACCTGTACTTTTGTCGCATAGGAAAGCAAGCACAGCATGTGCCATACACAAACTGTGAAACGCTGCCGCGACGCCGCCGGCCGGGATGCGTAGAGCCATTACAGTATCTCTAGTATGCGCGGAGGTGAGTGCCATCTGGCGGTGTTGCAAGAAACCCAGGAGAGCCCACGAGCAAGTACACAGCAGCAGCACCAGCAGCAGCGCCCGAAACGTCGGGAGAAGAGGCAAGAAAGCCTCACTTTAAGAAGGTATGACAGCATACGTATACCTCAATATATACGGAGCCTCACGGCAAGGCCGATGGCGAAAATTCGCTTGGAGTATCCATATAGTTGCTATCGCAATAAAAGAAACAAAAACCGTAATGCAGGGCAGTGTTGTACTCTGGTAACTTATGCATTTCCAGCGCTTCAGAAGAAACAGAATAAACAATTAAGAAAATTAAACATAACAGAGCAGGGAGGACGCTGGTCCGGAAGGCGTAGTCTATCTAAGGGGCGATTTACGCTCGGGTCACACGCCACACTGCCCGCCTGCCGCACGCGTGCGTTCGTGCGCACATGTCGCACACTTTATTTATTTATTTATTTATTTATTTATTTATTTATTTATTTATTTATTTATTTATTTATTTATTTACATATACTGTCATCTTGCATAGCAAAATATTGCAGGTGTGAGTGCATGTATATATATGTCGATCAATTGAAGAATGCATTTTAGTGGCAAAAAATAAAACAAACAATATAGAAAAATCACTATCAGGAAGAGCTAGTTGATTAATGAACATAATTAGGAAATAGGTCGGCAAATTCATCACTCAATAACTCGCGCAAGGGCCCCTCAAGGCCATTCCAAATCGCAATTGTATGTGGAAAAAAGGAAAACCTAAAACAATCAATCGATGAATTCAAACGCACAATGTTAAGAATATGACTTCTTCTGGTGGGCGAAGAAGAAGGTTTACTGAAAACAATAGGTGCATTGACATAAGTTTTCCCATCAGCAATTTCATGTCGCAGAACAACACGGTCAAAAGTACGCCTGTGGGCCAGAGGTTGTAGTAGCAGCTTACTCATGTGATGTCGGTGAGCAATGGCGGTCATAACGATTGTATATAAATCTTATGGCTTTTTTTCTGAATAGACTCAAGCATGTCTATGTCTTTGGAATGATGTGGTGACCACACTACCGACGCGTACTCAAATAGAGGCCTTATTGGTGATCTGTATGCCGATAATTTACATTCTTTAGTTACATCTCGTAAGTTTCTTTTAACCCTTTCAGCTCTGAATTTTTTTAACGCGCAGAATATTTTTTAATCGTTTTGTACTGATTTACTAATGCCTAAGGAACACAAAAATATTTATTATATTTGGAGTATCACACCAGTATAAGATATGGCGTCATGTCCTATATATAGGACACCAGGGCTTAGTGGTTGTAGAGAGCAATATGAAGTATTTAGAAGTTGCATATTATTGTAAGCTGTATCACACATTTAAATGTAGAAAAACTTGCATGATGACAATTTGTCAGTGGTTCTTGTGCATCAGAGGCCTCAACGCCTTGTTGGTTATACATTTTATGTGAGCATGCCATTTCAGATCAGGGGAGTAAGTAACACCAAGGTGTTTGAACGTGTGGACGCTTGCAAGCTTCTGCGCTTCATCGTAATAGTTTTTTTTTATTTGAAAAAGTCATTGAAAAGGTTTTCTTAAAATTAAGTGACATTTGCCATGTTCTGCTCTATTTGCAAAAACGGGCGAAGACTTTATTCAACTCTAACTGATCATGATTACTGGTTATAGTAGAATAAAGGACGCAGTCATCAGCATATAATCTTATTTCGACAGAAGTGCCCGTAATTACTTAATTACATCATTTACATAGACAATAAATAGCAAAGGACCCAAGACAGACCCCTGTGGTACACCGGATGTAACACTGACACGAGATGAGTGAACATGGTTAAACGTAACAAACTGGGTTCTTGTACTTAGGTAGTTCTGTATCCAACCTAGTAGTTTACAATCATGAATTATTGCCTTGAGTTTAACGAGAAGTTTTTATGACAAACTGTATCAAAAGCTTTACTGTAATCAATTAAAATGGCATCAAGCTGTCCTCTAAGGTTAAGCGAGGTTGCAACATCATTGGAGAATTCTAGAAGTTGTGTTACCGTCGAGAATCCAGAACGGAAGCCATGCTGAGCATGCGAGAGAGCAATATGTTCAGATAAGTACTCAATGATATATTTATGAATAATGTGTTCTAAAAAACAAAACAAAACGTGGTGCAGACCGTGAATGTGTGCTGGCTCGAAAACGTCAGGCAAGGTAGCGTCCCATGGCGGCCATAAAAGGCGACGAGCGTGGTGAGCACCACGAGTTTGCAAGATGTTGATATTAAAGAAATAGGTCTGTAGTTAGACATTAATTGCTTATTACCATCTTTGTGAATGGAAACAACCTTAGCACATTTCCAGAGTATTGGAACAGTAGATGATTCTACAGACTTTGAAAAAATTAGGGATAATTACCGTGAGCTCCATTCAGAATATTGCCGTAAAACATATCTGGTATATTGTCTGCTTTATCTGGTGCACAAATACGGTTTACACTGGGTCCGCACATGCAGTGTGAACCGACATTTGTACACATGTGCAGTTTATCGCATGCGTGCGACAGCCGTGCGGTGCGGCGTGTGGCTCGAGCGTAATCGCCCTTAAGCTTGTGCCAGAATGCGACGCTGGCTTTTTGCGAGAGAAATGGTTGCCGGACGGGGAAGGTCACCTTGTCGCGGAAGGTGTAGTTGATGACCTGCTCGACCTCCCGGTAGGCCTGCGCTGCCTGCAGCAGGACGGGGCTCTGGGCGTCCCACTGCTCGGGTGGCACGGGTCTCGTCCAGCCGAGGAAGCCGCCAGACACCTTGGAATTTGACATCCTCACCGTGCTCCTGGCTGTGGAAATCGGGGACACACCGGAACTTATTTGGAACGTTCCACAACCACCGTGGGGAGAAAGCGGAGTGCTCTCACGATGATAATCTTGTTCCTGTGTCCAATTCAATGGCTCATACCCACTACGGAGAATTAGACAAGAAGCAGATGGCTTTAGTGCGTAAGCATTCTTTGGCGAGTACCCAAGCTCCACTCATGAGGAATAGGCAGTGGGAGGCATGGCTTGCGGACGAGGGCCGGGGGAGCCAATTGGCTCTTCTGGACGAAGCCCAGCGAGCCGCTCGTGCCAGTGGAGGCCTGGAATAGGGGCCCCAACCAGCGTTCCTTCTTTTTTTAATTATTTATTTTCAACAAAGTTTTTACTCACTTACCCAAGATCCAGCACGCGAAAAGTGTAATGTCTTGTGCCTGCGCAAAATGCATCATTTACGAAGACATTTAATCGTTATCAGAGTGTAAATGTAGATGATTAGTAGCTTTATAGGCGATAAGGAACAATTTAAACACACAAAAAACCTGATCAGAAAGAGAGCGAGAGAGGAAAGGCAGGGAGCTTAACCAGACGTGAGTTTCCGGTTAGCTACCCATAGAGATACATAGGGCTGCATAGAAAATGCATGGGGAAGCTTATAGTAGGGGTGAGCCAACTGAAATTTGGGGTTGAGTCAACTTAAAATTTGAAGGTGGGCCAACTGAAATTTGGGGGGGGACAACTTGAAATTTGAAGGTGGGCCAACTTAAATTAGGGGTGGGCCAACTTAAAATATGCAAGCGGGCCAACATTGAGCTAACTTGAAATTTGGCATTGGGCCAACTGAAAATTTGGGGTTGGGCCAAGTTCAATTTGGGGGATGGCAAACTGAAATTTGGGTTTGGGCCAGGTTGAAATTTGGGGGCGGGCCAACATTTATTTGTGGGTGGGCCAACTTAAGTTTGGGGGTGGGCCAGCTTGAAATTTGGACATGGGCAAACTTAAGTTTGTGGGTGGGCAGACTGAAATTTGCAGGTGTGTCAACTTGAAATTTGCAAGTGAGCCAACCTCTCGTAGCCGTCGTCGCCCGTCTTGCGTGGTACTACGCTCTTCTCACGCTTTCGCCGTACCCTCTGTGATGATGTGGATAGTAGCGTGTGGCGGTGACAAGACAGGAGGATGATGATAATGGAATAAAACCACGTGCCATGGACAAGGAAGTGGGGGGCAGAGCGCGCAGAGCCTGAGAGCGAGCGGAAAGCCTCGAACGTCAGCTCGCAGAACGGCGGTTCAAGGCTCGGGTACTGGCGACCGGGTGTCCTGTTACCGTACGGACCTGGGTGGAGATCTCGCTCGTGGCTGGGCTCTCCTGCGCACCAGCGGCCTGCTGTTATAGCGGCCTGGTGCAGTGCTTCGTGCTGGGCACCGGGGCGCCTGAGCTACCTGTCTGCCGACCGAGACAGACGTTCTAGCGGCCGAGGCGTTACAGGCCAGGCGTTACTGGCCAGCTACAGCAGTGGCCTGGTGTTCTGCCGGCCTGCTGTTTCCCCTGCTTCCACGTCGCGACAAAGTGCGATGCGGTGTTGACGGCGTAGGACGTGACCGTCCCAACACTACACCAGCTGAGCTGGTGTCAGACTACGCAGCGACGTAGCCCCAACGACCACCGTCACGGGCAATGCAACTACGATGCACACCGGCGAGTGGTGCTGCACGAGTGCTCGGTACATCGCTATAGACGGACAGCCGTTTTGTATTATAGTCCGCGTGCATGTAAAACGTTCTGTGCCGTGTTAATCTGTCTTTATAAAGTGTGTGTTGCATGTAAAAAGGCTCCCGTCTGCCGTGTCATTATTAAAGGGATCGTAGGCCGAAAGGAAACAGCAAGTTGTTTCCATCACATCCTCCTCCTCCGCTTTCGGCCTCATGGCTCCGCTGCACCCTCCTTCTCCGCTTTCCTCCTCGTGCTCTCTTCGTTATAGCTGTCCTTCACCGCCCGCTGTGCTCGGCGTTCCCTCTTTCATTCTTCGCTGTGCTCGTTCGCTCGGTTACGCCGAGGGACAACGCCGACGCTCAACGCAGGAATGGGCGCCCAAGAGCTTCGCTCTAAAAGCTGCGCAGAAGTCAATGACGCAAGATGAAATGGAAACTTGGGAATGTTCAACTTGCACTCTGCTTATTCTTTGGGGAAAGACCGTGAAAAATATGCGCAAGCTACAAAGCAATCAGAACAATGTTGTGATATCTTAAAAGAAATTACGAAGCTGGGCGAAGTAATTACAACCTTAGTTTGAAATGTTGACAGCATGGAAAAGAAGATAAATGATCCAACTGTGAAAGCTGGGTCCATGGAATCAAAACGTGATCAGTATATGCAATTAACACAGGCAATTGAAAAGTCTAGAAACTAAGGGTAGGACCATTAAAGAACTGCACAAGTGAATTGATGCTCTGGAGTCGGTCATACATAAAAAATACAAAGACATAAGAGAGATCCAATAGGCATTTGACCACGCAGAGTAATACTCAAGACGAAGCAACATAGAAATATATGGTTTAGCGCAACAGCAAAATGAAGACCTCTTCAACGCGGTAAACGATCTGGCAGGAAGGCTAAGCTTGCCAAGGGCGGAAAAAAGTTGGCTCGCCATTCCGGCCCTCTAAGAGTGGATATCCTGCGAAGCTGCTGAAAACCATCACTACAACTGCTGAGGGGGTATGCAATGCTGTATGGCTTTAGAGTAATGGTAGTAATGGTAATTTTGACAGCATTCCACCGTCCATAGCAGTGCTGCAACAACATTGAAATCAGTTGCTAGGCTGGTTATTTTACATACGAAAGGCTAGGGACGTCACTCATCACGTTTCAAGCAGCTGTCGCCGGAGCAACTTGTTTCATTTCCTTTCATTTCATTTTATTACCTTAAGGACCCCTCTGGGGGGTGTTACGCAAGGGGTGGTTATACAAAGGAAAAAAAATGACAAAGGTAACCACATTTTAATTCCGCGACAGGTAGTCCGTAACATTTTGAAGAAATAGTGTCGGGCAGGTGATAGCGGCAGTGCTGTGAGAAAGGTCATTCCAATCGGATGCTGCGCGTGGGAAAGAGGAGGCGGAGAATGTAGCAGTGCGGCTGCGTTGCCGGGCGACTTGAAGGGCATGGCCGGTACGATGAGATATGCAGGCTGGTGGGATGATAAAGCTTGGACGGTCACGGGTGCTGTAATAAAACTTGTGGAACAGGGTTAGAGATGCGATGCGGCGGCGGAGTGCGAGAGGCAATGGAGATGATTCTGCTTTTAAGGATGATACACTGGTGTGATACGAATAGGATGAATGGATAAATCGGGCTGCTCGATTTTGCACTGCTTCAAGCGTATTTATGGGGTACACCTGATGCGGGCATCAGATGGCAGCGGCGTACTCAAGTTTTGGTCTGATGATGGATTTGTAAGTCATCAACTTCAAATGGGCAGGAGCGTGACGTAAATGACGTTTCAGAAAGCCGAGTGTTGTATTAGCAGACGATACTATGTTTGTGATATGTGCGCACCATGTTAGATCAAATTAACGTTACTTCTAAGTGCCTATATGTTTCGACACTCTCAACATTAACGTTACCGACAGCGTAAGGAAAAGATAAGGGGTTACGACGACGCGAAAAAGATACTGATTTACCATTTAGTTGGATTGAGTGTCATGAGCCACTGGTCACACCATGCTTGAATAGAGTTAAGTTCCTTTTGAAGAGCTTGCTGCTCAGAAGGGTTAGTGATAGTGCGATAAATGACGCAGTCGTCCGCAAACAAACATACATGTGAAGGCAAGTCATTCATGTATATTAGCAACAACAGGGGCCCCAGTACCGACCCCTGGGGGACACCAGACGTTATTGGGAGAGGGTTAGAGATGTGCTCATTAACAAAGACAGATTGGGAACGATTGCTAAGAAAAGCTTCAATCCAGTTAGAACAAGAGGGTAAATGTTTAGGCCAGAAAGTTTAATTAGAAGAAGTCGATGAGACACTTTATCAAAAGCCTTCGCGAAATCCAAGAATATGGCATCAGTTTGTTGATTATGGTCAAAATTTACATGTAAATCATGAAGAAAGTTAGCTAGCTGAGTTTCACAGGATAAATCTTTGCGAAAGCCGTGCTGTGAAGAATTAACGAAATTGTTCGAGTCTAGGAAGTTCATGATTTGTGAATAAATGCCATCTTCCATGATTTTACACGGTATACTTGTTAAAGATATTGGACGATAGTTCAATGGTGACTATTACCTGATTTATGGATGGGAATGACCTTTGCCACTTTCCAGTCATCAGGTATTTGACCTGTCGAAAGGGGCTGACAATACAAAAGACACAGATAGTTTGCAGAAATGTTCTAGTAAAATACTCGAATTAATTTCATCGACGCCAGCTGACGATGTGATCTTGAGATGTTCAATCTGAGATAATATACGATTTGTGGAAAATACAATCGCGGGCAAAGTTAGTTCACTGGTGGTAGTTCTTCGTAAGGAAGAAGGCATGTCACTCTCATCAGTGAATACACTAGCAAAAGTTATGTTAAACGTGTTTGCGCTTTTTGCGTCACTTACCTCATTCTGTTCGTCAGCAAGTCTAATTGTACGTTTGTGTTCCGGATACACCACCCGCAAAAACTGTTGCGGATTACGAGTTAACATGTTAGGAAGATCATAATGAAAAAAGTTGTACTTAAGCGTAGCGTATTGCTGCGAGATATGCGGTTTCCATTGAATAGTATTTGTCCCACATGTATACTTGGGCTCTGTCAATGTCTTGCTGCTCGGAAATCCCTTTTTTTCTTATTTTATAGTCCTTTTAGCGATTGATTGAACCATGGCTTGTCTTTATTAGCACGGAAGCTGCATACCGGTATATATTTCTCAGTTATTTCACGTACTTTGTTCTTGAAAAGCAACCAATTTTCTTCTACAGATTGCTTATGAAAATGTGCTTCGAATATAGGAAAAAACTGATTAGCTCATTATTAATGGCTCCGTAATTGGTGTTGCCGTAAAAACGAAAGGTTTTCTTATAAATTTCATGTGTTAGCGGAACGAAGTTGTATGGACAATCTTGTGGTGGCTTATTTGCCTAAATTATGTTATAGATAACATGCTGTCGGGATTGTTGGTTAGTATCAAATTTAAACTGTTTGCCGAGTTCTGCGTAACATGCGTTGGTTCAGATATTATCAGCGAGAGGTTAAAGTTAAGACAAACATCAATAAAACTGGTTGCCTCTGATTTGCTTGTTAAGTAGTTACGCCATTCTACACTAGGATAATTAAAATCGCCAAACAGAACTATGTCTGCATTATGATGTGTTCCCGTAAGGATGTTTAGAATATTGTTAAGTATGCTGGGAAAGTCAGGGTTAGCTTGAGGCGGCCTCTAACAGACACCTAAAAGTGCGATTCACGGTGCAGCGCGGCAAAAATACCCATAACATTTCGATATCAGAATCGATATGAAATACTGAAGATGGTAGCTGCCGATTCAGCGCCACAAGTACTCCACCTCCACGTGTATAACGACGATCTTTGCGATAAAGGTTGAAATTAGGCAAATCGGCAAGAACGTCGGCGTCGCTGATATCGCCATGTAGCCATGTTTCTGTAAATATAAGCACATTACTGGCAGATGACAAAACCACGTTGGACACGAGTTCTCGCTTCGGCAGGAAGCCGAAAATGTGAGATTAGCTCGAGAAACCTTGCAGGGATGCGCTTTCTTCATATTCTGGGTGGATTGCTATGCAACTTCCTTTACCATTTGCGAGACCTCGTCGTAAGTATATTTTTTTCGAACCAATTAACAGGGTTTTGAAACGTAGGAAAAAACAGGCTGATTTTGTTTTGGCGAAAGCAATCAAATGCCTACGCGCGTCTCTGACATAACGGTAATAGTCCTGTGCAATGCTGTAATTCGTTCCTTTTAGCTTTCGCACATTAGAAAGAATGGCTTCTTTCGTTTTGTAAAAAACAAAACTTAACGATAATGGGGCGATTGTGCCCGGTAGAGTGGCGGCCAAGACGATGGGCCCGTTCTATCTCTTTTGGTTATAAGTAAACCCTACGTGGTCCTGACAATGCCGTATGACCACTTCCGCGGATTAGGCATAACTTTCTGAATTGTCAGAGTCGGGAAGGCCATAAAAGTTGTTTCGCCATGACCTATTTTCGGCATCTTCAAGACGCGCCTCGAGGTCACAAACATGCTAAGCTGTCTGCGTAGTGTTGGTCCGTATGTTGTCAATGTCTGTGCGAAGCAAGGCAAGGCTCTGACAATGTTTTTCTACATTGTTCATTCGCTGGCTCAAGTGGGCGATAGTCTGATCTGTCGTAAGAAATTGTTTTTTGAGGTATTTTACTTCCGAAATTATTTTCGATTCACCAGCTGATATTTTTTGTAGTTCAGCGAGTAACGCGGCATTCTCAGGACCCGGATTGGTTTCGGCATAACCTGACTGCATGAGCAAGGAATCAATGAACGACGGCAATACACTCAGCAACAATGAGAAAGCAGCAATGTGGGCTCGGCAGCTGCACTAAAAAACAATTGCTCGATTTCTTCGCGAAAACAGTACACGGTTTACTAATCTGCATGGAAAAGACAAGCGGGTTACTGCTCTGCGCTGTGGCACAGCTGCCAAGCCCACAAAGTGCCGCGGTTGGTCGCAGCTCTTTTGTGGTTGAAGGGCTGACTGATGTTCCGGGCGATGCGGCCTCCCACGGTGAAGTGAGGACCCACTGATCCAAGGTCGGCGCCCTCTGGTCGGGTAAGGTGCGCGTCGTTGCTGTGTGGGAAGCGTCCATTTCGTTTACGCTTTTCTTCGGAACCGGCATATCGATGTCGTCTCCGTGGTGGCCGAAGATAATGTAGGCAAGAGCACTTGCGAGATAGCAAGCGCGAACACCTGCATGGCAAAGACAAGCGGGTTACTGCTCTGCGCTATGGCACAGCTACCAAGCCCACAAACAGTAATATTTACCGGGAAACGTAGGAGGGGAACGCTACGCGCTTCGCATTGTTATCAGGAGCGCCTTATCAATTATGTAGTTCACATGCTTGTTTTGAGATTGCTGTTTATTGCAACGTATGTTGTTTTGTAAGTTGTATGTGTGATTCCAAAGAATGTATGCACTGTTCTCGCTTCACTTTGATGAGTGTTTGTAGCCTCTGCCTTACGGGGCTATGAGCGATTGCATTTTTTGCTTGCTTACGGGGGTATGAGCCATTGCTCTGCGCTGCACTGAAGCCGGGATCGGCCCACCATTGTTTTCTGTCCATCGGGTCACATCATCACCATATCTGCAAAGGAACTAAGCGTGGCATTAGTCCTCACACAGACTACGGCAACAGTCATAACTGATTATCAAGAAGTGTGCAGGACCTTTACGTCAGGCTGGGTGACACCAACGACTTAACGCATCATCATCGTCATCATCAGCCTGTATTTATGTCCACTGCAGGACGAAGACCTCTCCCTGCGATCTCCAATTACCCCTGTCTTGCGCTAGCGTATTCCAACTTGCGCCTGCTAATTTCCTGACTTCATCGGCCCACCTGGTTTTCTGCCGTTCTCGACTGCGCTTCCCTTTTCATGGTATCCGTTCTGCAACTCTAATGGTCCACCGGTTATCTATCCTACGCATTGTATGGCCTGCCCAGCTCCACTTTTTCCGCTTAATGTCAGCTAGAATATCGGCTATCCCCCTTTGCTCTCTGATCCACACCGCTCTCTTCCTGTCTCTTAACGTTATGCTTAACATTTTTCGTTTCAACGCTCTTTGTGCGGTCCTTCACTTGTTCTCGAGCTTCTTTGTGCACCTCCAAGTTTCTGCCCCATATGTTACCACAGGTAGAATGCAATGATTGCACACTTTTCATTTCAAGGACAATGGCAACATCCCAGTCAGGATTTGGCGATGCGTGCCGTATGCAATCCAACCCTAGTTTATTCTTCTGTAAATTTCTTTCTCATGATCAGGGTCCCTTGTGAGTAATTCACCTAGATAAATGTACTCCTTTACAGACTCTAGAGGCTGTATGGCGATCCTGAATTCTTGTTCCTTTGCCAGCTTATTGAACATTACCTTTGTCTTCTGCATATTAATCTTCAACTCCACTCTTACACTTTCTCGGTGTAAGTCCTCAACCATTCATTGTAATTCATCCCCAATTGTTTCTGAATAGGACAATGTCATCTGAAAACCGAAGGTTGCTGAGATATTCGCCGTTGATCCTCATTCCTAAGCCTTCCCAGTCTGAGAGCTTGAATACTTCTTCGAAGCATGCAGTGAATAGCATTAATTGGAGAGATTGTGTCTCCTTGTCTGACCCCTTTCTGTATAGGTAACTTTCTATATTTCATGTGGAAAGCCAACGTCGCTGTGGAATCGTTGCAGATATTTCCCAAGATATTTACGTATGCCTCCTGTACTCCTTGACTCAACGCATTCTAACCGCGAAGTTGCCAGAAAGAAATGTTGAAATAGTGTGGAGACCCGCTCACGCCTCCCTGGAGGGCAACGAACTCGCCCATTACAAAGCCCGACAACTTATCGACCAGGCCCCGGAGGACACAGAAGGGCTCACTAGACTGACAACATACCAAGAAATCACTCAACACTACAGACTCAACCGCAGAACACTCTCACCACCGCATCCACAGATCACAAATTAAGGCGCGAAAGAAGACACATTGTTGCAAACCAACACGTTCCCACACCCAAGGAGGCTTCATCTCATGTTCCCTACTCAATATGACGAACAATGAAGGTACAGTGAACAGCTCGGAACACTCCGGCACATTCTCATAGATTGCAAACAAAATCCAGACTTACCTCCTCTAACCGCTACCCCCCACCCCCAGGTGCAGTGGAAGACGCTGCTGTCCAGCTCCCGCCTCTCGGACCAGATCATGTTGGTTGAGAGGGCGGTCGCAGCCAAGACGGCACATGGATTCCCGTGAAGAGGGTACTATTCCTGCAAATCAAGCCATCGTTATACTCATTAAAGACGTTTTTTTTCTCTCTCCTTTGTTTTCTGTCGACGTTACGCCAAGAAAAAATCCCGGGATCTTAGCCATAGACAGCTTCGCTGTAAAACAAGAGATAGAAGCAGTTCACAGACTCAGAGCACGGGAAGGAAAGACGCCTCCTATAATTGTAAGGTTCGTGAACAGAAGCATGAAGGATCTTTGGGTGGGAAAACGAGCGTGCCTGCGTACAGCAGTAACTTTCATAAATGAAAGTTTAACTCGGCAAATGAAGAAACTCTTCTGTTTGACTAAGCAAAAGACAGCAAATATCAATTATCTGGACCAAGAAGCGCTAATATCCTGGTCAGCTAAATTGCCGGAGCTACAGTAATTCGAATGCAGTGCCAGGCAGACCTTGAATCTGACCCTGAAAAGGGCAGATAAAGCCCACCGTGACGTCTGAAACTCTGTTACAGCGAAATTGTTTACCTCTATCCCCGTATGCATCACCCGTATGTGCTCCCAAGGGGCGGGAGTACCCTGGGCGGCTTGCGTCCGTATCGTGGACAGGAATGGAGGCGATTGTGCACAGACCTTCGTGGTGTCAATTCAACAGGCGGAAACAATATAAGTTAGGCAAAGGAAAGTCAAGCAACCACGAAGATAATCTGAAATAAAGGCGAAGCGGAATGCAGCAATAATGAGCAGGCCACGATGAGGTGGTGCACATGGTGCCAGCGCCAAATGCATGCTTCTGGCAGGTTTGGGTTAACGAAAGATCAGTAGGCCGGTTGGCTTTCACGGTAATACCACAAATGAGGCAGTCGCAGGCACTGGGGTTGGACCTCTGTCAGAGAAGCAGAGAGCAAAATTAGTTTTTCAGGAACTGGATGAAAATAAAGGCGGCTAAGATGCACAACTATCTCTACATGAAAAGCGTGGAGTCGTGGACCAGAATGGAGGAAGAGGCAAGGGTTGGCAACCGTACTTGTAAATAGACAACCAGGAGTCAGAAAGAAAGTGAGATAAATAGAGACCGTGAATTGAATGCAAAGAATGGAAACAAAAGGACAATGGAGTATGAGAAGAAAGCATGCAACTGGGGCGGGCTGCGCAGCGGTTTGCCGGCAGATGCATGGGAGGTGCGTGACCGCGGTGGCGCTTGTGTCGGCGTAATGTGGTGCCGTATGAAATAAATGTACGATTTCATAATGTATGCAGCCTAAACAGCTTCGCTGGTAATCCGTCCCCATATGAATGTTGCGGCCCCACGAATTTTTTTTCTTCCATTGAGGGGTGGGAAGCGCACGTGGAAAATGTTTTGAAGGGTAATTCGAGCTACAAGAACCAATTCACGACAATGCACATTGGTCTGAAAAAAAACTGGCATGAACTATGTGCTTGTGTAGTATTTGTGTTTTTCCTGATGTCATAGTTATAAGCGAAACTAATCTAGAAAGCTATGAATGTTGTTTGTACAATCGTGCTGCTTACGAGAAATTAATGTTTTGCCGAGATGGACAGAACGGAGGATGTATAATAACGTTTGTACATGAAAATCATGTGTCGGAGAACATGGAATACAAAATGAATTCAGCGGTATAGGTTATGGTAACAGTAGACACTAAGTCAGAAAGCTACTTCATGTGCGCGGTGTATATACCCCCTGGAAACAACCTGAATGATTTTTAGAAGAACTCAGGTGACCTACTCAGGAAACTAGAGAATAAAAATCCCGTCCTATTTGGTGACTTTAACATAGCCGCTTTGTCTTCAAACAAAACAAGTGTTAGTGCCTATTTAGATTTGATCGGTTACGGACTAAAAAAATCAAATTGAAGAGTATACGAAAGAAGAATGGAGAGAGATAAGTTTCACGCAGTCATGCATAGTTCATATTGTGACACCTACGCTGAGGTGCAACATTTCCGGAATGGTAAGGGAAAAAGTGGCAGACAACCATTTCGTAATTACCCCTTTCGTAGGACTTCGAGAGGAAAAGAAAACGGGAGGTAAAGAAGGCATTGTTATGAACCAAACCAAACGTGCCATTGTTGACAAATTATTCAGAGCATACGACTGGACTAAACTGATGCGGTACGATTGCGGAGGTATATACGGCAAAATAATTAGTCAGTTTTAAGTAATATGCTCTAAATCAACGAAACAGAAGGTGTTAAAGCAAGGAATGGCCAAAATAAATGAATAGATAGGAAAATAATGGAACTAAGCAATGAAAAAGACGCCCTCTGGAAAAGAATGCCGTAAAAATCCAGATACGATGTGATTTTAAACAAAGGATATAGGATGCTGCGAAGTAATATTACAGCCAAACTGCGATTATCAAGGAAACGTTTCTTCGAAAATAAATTGTGGGACAGTAAAACGAAAACGAAGAACACCTGGTAGGTATTGAGTGAATGCACGCGGCAAAAAAAAAAAAGAAACAGTTGCCCAGCCAATTATCTCGATCAAACTGTAAAGGCAAATTTGAGGCTAGGCCTCTAGCTCAGAAGTTCAGTAGTCATTTCGTTTATTCTGTAGATGAGCATAGAAGCGAAATACAAGACAGCACGAATAATAGAACAAAAGCTAGTCATCACTGCAATCAGCTTTATTACCACCGATAACTGAAATGGAGCTTTGAGATAGTGTGAAAGGAATAACAAGCAATAAACCAGAAGGTACAGACAAGATTAGGCTGTAGCGAAGGATACGAACGCCATAGTGGGTCATGCTCTCCAGCCCTTTCTAGTGGGTCGATCCCTCGTGCGCTCTCCTCGAGAAACGCCGCTCGTGCTGAGAGCTCGGGCCTTGAACTAACGGTCGGTCCAAAAGGCTGGTGCCTAATAAACGCCTTTACAAGTGGCGGAGAGTGCTTCTGCATACAGCATGAATCCTGGAGCTTCGATCCCGTACCCTTCGGTCAACCATGCAAGAAGACACATCCCAGGAAGTGCCACCTACCCCATCCCAGCAAGCGCCTCCTCAGTCTTTCATGTGCTCTGGTGTGCCTCGCCACAGGGACCCTGCCATCTTCAGCGGCGCGGACGAAACCGATATGGAGGACTGGCTGACAACGTATGCGAGGGTAAGCGGTGACAACAAATGGGACGACCCCGCAAAGCTAAGCAATGTTATCTTCTATCTCGCGGGTGTCGCCAGTCTCTGGTACAGCAACCATGAGACCGATTTTCCGACGTGGTCCTCGTTCAAGAGTTCTTTGGTGGCGGTGTTTGGTCGCCCTGCGGTGCTATTTCTGCCTGTGAGGGACCGTCCAGTGATGTGCTCGATTCTTCTATTGCCGATGACCTTACGCCGGTCCAGCGATCTCAACTTGTGTGCCTCTTAGAAGAATTTCGTTCTTCTTTCGATGTCGGGCAATCTTCCCTAGGCCGGATATCAACTGTTACTCACCGCATCGACACTGGCTCGCAAGCGCCATTGCGGCAACGCCCGTATCGTGTATCTCCTGCAGAGCGTCGTGTAATCAACGAACAAGTCGACGACATGCTTCGCCGCGAGGTGATACGACCTTCCAACAGTCTATGGACATCCCCTGTGGTCCTCGTTACGAAGAAAGATGGTTCTGTGCGGTTCTGTGTCGACTACCGGCGCCTCAACAAGATCACACACAAGGACGTCTGCCCTCTCCCTCGCATAGACAGTCTACAAGGCAGTCTACAAGGCGGATAATTTTTTTCATCTTTAGATCTGCGCTCAGGGTATTGGCAAGCACCCATCGCTGACGCCGATCGGCCAAAGACAGCTTTTGGAACACCCGACGGCTTATACGAATTTAACGTAATGCCTTTTGGACTTTGTAATGCGCCCGCAACTTTTGAGCGCATGATGGACACCATTCTGCGCGGCTTGAAGTGGCACACATGCTTGTGCTATCTTGACGACGTTGTTGTTTTTGCGCCGGACTTCAGAACGCACCTTCAACGCCTACGGTTTTGACGTGCTTAACAAACGCAGGCCTACAACGAAACCTAAAGAAGTGCCGATTTGAAGGTCGGCAGCTGACAATCCTCGGTTACGTCGTATCCAAGGATGGGATACTGCCCGATCCAGCCAAGCTTCGGGCCGTCGCCAAATTCCCTAAGCCAACATTCGGCAAACAATTGCGCAGTTTCATAGGTCTGTGTTCTTACTTGAGACGCTTTATTCGCAATTTCACCGCCATGATCTCACCCCTGACGAAACTGTTTACACGCAACGGGCCCCTTACTTCGTGGTCGTCCCAGTGCGACGAGACCTTCACAAAGCTCCGTCATCTGCTTACGTCTCCGCCAGTTTTGCGCCACTACGATCCGACAGCTCCTACTGAGGTGCATACAGATGCCAGCGGCGTTGGCCTCGGCGCTGTTCTTGCCCAACGCAAACAATGGTTTCCTGAATATGTCGTCGCCTATGCAAGTCACACGCTTACGAAAGCTGAGACAAATTACACTGTGACAGAAAAAGAATGCTTAGCCATCATCTGGGCTCTGACTAAGTTCCGACCTTATTTATATGGCCGTTCATTTGACGTAGTCACGGACCACCATGCACTATGTTGGCTGTCGTCCTTGAAGGACCCTTCTGGCCGTCTTGCCCGATGGGCACTTCGTTTGGAGGACTACGATATCCGCGTGCTGTACCGCAACGGACGCCAGCATTCTGACGCCGACGCCCTCTCGCGCTCTCCCTTGCCTGCTCCTCCCTATCCGAGATTATTGTTTCTTCGCTCGACCTTAACACCATCACTTCTGAGCAGCGCAAGGACCATTGGATTGCCTCCCTTCTAGACTTGCTTTTTGGTTCGCCGGCACAACCAAGCACTCGCACGTTGCGTCGCCAAGCACGTCACCTTGCCATTCGCGACAACTTGCTTCACCGACGCAATTATAACCCCGACGGACGCCAGTGGTTGTTAGTGGTACCCCGCAGTCTGCGTTCCGAAGTATGCGCAGCTTTCCACGTCGATCCACAGTGTGCGCATTCCGGCGTTTTCAAGACTTACCAGCGTTTCAACAGCGGTATAACTGGCGCGGGATGTACAGCTACGTTCTGAAGTTTCGTTCGCTCTTGTCCCGATTTCCAGCGCCGGAAATCTTCGCCCCGCCTCTCGCCAACCGGTCTGCAATCTTTACCTTGCCCTACCCGGCCGCTTGGACGCGTCGCCATCGATTTATATGGGCCCCTTCCACTGACGTCGGGTGGAAATCGCTGGGCCATTGTGGCAGTCGACCACCTGACGCGATACGCCGAAACTGCCGCCCTTCCGGCAGCTACAGCGCGTGATGTTGCCTCCTTCCTGCTTCGACGTTTCATCCTGCGACATGGGCCACCCGAGGAACTACTCAGCGATCGTGGGCGTGTCTTCCTGTCCGAAGTAGTTAAAGCCATTCTCAAGGAGTGCCACGTTGTTCATCGCACAACTGCGGCGTACCACCCCCAAACCAATGGCCTTACAGAACGCGTCAACCGTACCCTCGGGGACATGCTTGCTATGTACGTCGCCTCCGACCATACTAATTGGGACGTCATTTGTCCTTCGTCACTTACGCCTATAACACTGCTACTCAGACCACCACGCTTTTCACCTTTTTTTCCTACTGTACGGTCGGCACCCGTCGCACACCATCGACACAGTTCTACCATACCGGCCGGATGCATCTGAATGTGCGCCCATTTCTGACACGGCAAGGCATGCTGAAGAGTTCCGCGATTTCGCATGGGTCTTTACATCCAGTGACCAAGAGCACCAGAAGAGCACACGCGGTGACACCACTTCTGCACCCACCTTCCTTCCTGGAGCACTTGTGCGGCTCTCGGTTCCTTCCGCTACACCTGGTCTCTCATCCAAACTAGTGCCCAAGTATGAAGGCCCCTACCGTATCGTCGAACGCGCATCTCCCGTCAACTACGTGATCGAACCAGTTGAACCTTCTACGGACATGCGCCGTCGTGGACGCGACATTGTCAACGTCGAGCGCCTCAATACCTACAATGACCCACTCATAGTGACCAGCTGTTAGGTCGCCCGACGGCTCCCTTTTCGCTCCCGGGGGTGATTGTAGCGAAGGATACGAACGCCATAGTGGGTCATGCTCTCCAGCCCTTTCTAGTGGGTCGATCCCTCCTGCACTCTCCTAGAGAAACGCCGCTCATGCTGAGAGCTCGGCCCTTGAACTAACGGTCAGTCCAAAAGGCTGGTGCCTAATAAACGCCTTTACAAGGCCAAGAGATATTTTTTAAACTTCCACAAATTGAAAGTTTTGCGGGCGTCAATTAATGGAATAATAAGTACTGGAATCATACCAGACTCAAAGTATTGGTAGTAGGGCCCCTGTATAAGAGAAGTGTTATAGCGTGACGTCGCATATCACTGCGCAGCCAGTGCACGCATTCTTTTTGTTACGGATCACGTGATCCCTTGTCTATATAAGTGCACTGTTAAATAAACGGTCATCCATTTGCTTGTCGGAATGCTGCCTTTCCGCTTTATTGCAAAAAGAAAAAAGGATGAAATCAACAATTATAGCTCAATACAACCGGTTATTTCGCATATTTTAAAGAAATACTTGACTAAAGTGATGACATCATTCTGCGAAAGGAACTATTCGCTATCAAAACCCCAATACGGATTCCGAAAAGGACACAGCATGATAATTTCTATCATTGATCTGCATAGGCCGTTGGTTTACATCACAGTAAATGCGCTGATTGCTCTCGTGATGTTAGTGTTAAGTTAACAAAACTGGTGTACCAATCACCAGGAAAAACCAAGATCAGATACGGCATAATGTTTTTTGGTTTTTGTTCGGGAACGCTAATCAAGCAGATAAACAGAGCTATTTTTAAATCTGCAAGAAATATTGGACATGGATTATGGACAGAAAATATGGGCAAGAAAGCATAGTTTACAACATCAGGTGTTTTGTCAATGGAACAGTTACGGTATTTCGTAATCTAGACAAGACACTACTACAGTCGACGTATAAGACTAAACAAAGAACACAAATACACGCGCGCGCGCGCCAATTTCTTTTAAGATAAGCAGAGTGCTACAACATATCCGGAATATGCACCAAATAAGGGAAGAAATGCTGGCAGTATTATGTTCCGTCACTTTATAATAGTTTATCAGATGACATCAATTTCGATTCCCTAAAGGAAGTTAAAGCTGAAGTACGACCGCAATTATTGGAAAACTTGTAGGAATCTTGACATAGAAAGTGGTGTATATATGTGTGTTGTATTAATCTTTTTATCTTTTACAAATGTAGAGTTGAGGTTCTAACTAAGACTGTAGACATAGCAACTTACTCAGTAAAGAAGAAAAAATGCTTGCGTTAGGAATTTTGCTATTTGTCTCATAAAACATTGCATTTCCAGTACATTGTCTAAAGCTCAATGTGGACATACCAACGGTGTTGTGTTATCTAAGATGTGTTGTATTACTGTGATTGTATTGTATGGTATTTATTATCATGGGGTTAAATATACAGGGTGTTTCAGCGAACACATTCAAAATTTATTTAAGGTTGCCTGTGGCAGATAGCCCAATTCTATTTAATGAGCTGCGCTACTCGAAGAGGCGGACATTACTTGCACAAAAAAATTAAATGCATAATCAACTAATTAACAAAAAATTGCTGATTAAGTTTTTAAACTAATTACCTGATGGCCCATATTGCAATTTGCAAATTGTAGCCGTGGAGTAGGCAAGGCGGATACACTTGGAACGAATTCTCGGGATGACACCAGTTTCGAGAGATTAATTCCCAAACTTTGTGGAGAAATGCATTGGCGTTCCAGTTAAGTTCTTAACAAAACGTCGCTTTATGCATTGAAGCACAAAATTAACTGGAACGCTAATGCATTTCTCCGCAAAGTTCGGGAATTAATATCTCGAAACTGGTGTCATCCCGAGAATTCGTTGCAAGTGGATCCGCCTTGCGAACTCCTCGGCTACAAATTGTAAATTGCAACATGGACCATCAGGTACTTAGTTAAAAACTTAATTAGTGAATTTCTGTTAATTATTGGATTATGCATTTCAAGTTCTTGTGCAAGTAATGTCCGCCTCTTCGAGTAGACCAGCTCATGAACTAGAATTGTGCTATCTGCCACAGTATTGTGACTCGGGGTCGAGGACGAGAGACGGACTCTTGAAGCAGGCGAAGATAAAACGAAAGCTTTATACAATATGTACAGATATGTACAGATATAGCAGATAATAGCTGGTAATAGCTGCCATTATCTGGTGATAGCTGGTAAAAGCAGTAAGAGCACACCAGACCGACGGGGCGGCCGGTGGCGACTCTCTAGCTTAACAAAAGGGCGGTTCTTCCCTAAATCCCCTTGGCGGCGACTCCTCGTCGACAGGACCCAGACGAGGCGGTTGTAGGGATGGTCGATTAAATATTTTAATCGATTAACAATTAATCGTTCGTCGGTTTAGCCTATAATCGATTAATCGCTTTCGATGCGGGGCTTTTCGTCGATTAATCGATTAATCGACTTTTTTTTCCGGCGCTTTAAAAAGGCTGAAACACAGTTATCTACTCACGTAAGTACCCATTATAACGTTTGAAAGGTGGAACCGGGATAAGAAATACAAGGGTATAACCTTTGATAAAGAATAATGTTTGACTTCTTGAAGGCCAACTATAATTGCCACTAGGGACTAGTGAAGGAATAAACAATATACAGGGTGTTCATATTTAAGTTTTACGGAATTTTTCAGAATTACCTGTGGCAGGTAGCATAATTCTTATCGTTGAGCTGAGTTATTCGAAGAGGCGGACATTAGTAGCACGAAAAATTGAAATACATATTTGACTAATTAACAAACATTGAGTAATGAACTTCTTAGTTAATTACTTTACAAAACATATTACAATTAATGAATTGTTGCCGATGAGTTCGCAAGACCCACTTGAAAGGAATTTACAGGATGACACCAGTTTCGAGATATTATTTCTCAAAGTGTGGGAAGAAATACATGGGCATTCCAGTTACTTTTGTACTTCAAGGCATTTTGGTAAAAATGTAAGTGGAACAACAGCGTTTCTTTACGGCGAGTTTGATGGTGCATATCTCCGAACTGGTGTCATTCTGGAAATTCAGTAAGTTCTTGATGAGGGCTAGTTGGTTCATAATTTGGAACTGAGGTTTGAACAGCGCGAAGAAAACAAGGACACGAAGAAACAAATACCACAAACAAGCGCTTGTTTGTGGTATTTGTTTCTTCGTGTCCTTGTTTTTTTTTTCGCTGTTCAAACCTCAGTTCCAAAATCTGGAAATTAATTCCTAGTGGATACGCCTGACAAGTGGATACGCCTGTTTTCTAATGTACTAGCAGGTGTTCATCAAGGCTCAGTCCTCCGACCACTTCTCTTTTACAGCGAAAGCTGTATATCGCTAGGCGAAACGAAAAACCATTCGTCCCATGTTTCGATAAACGTCTCCATTGGCTGCGCCGTCATTACGTCGTTCTCTACGTCGCACCCAAGCGCGCGCGCCATTGGCAGCTAGCGCCGTTAGTTACATCGTTAGCGAACGCGTTCCCGCCATTGCCACGTTGACGCTGCTCTGCCCGAAACGCCTCCTCCTCGGCTCGTCGTTGTCGCATGCGTTCGATATCTCGAGTTAGCTCGGCGTAGCATCCGCCCGCCATTGGCGCTTGCGTTCCACCTCGTGATTTCAACGTGGACGTTTCGTCGCAGCCGAAGCCAAAATGCCGCCCGAGAAACTCCCGCCGAAAGCGGGCGTTGCCCCGGCGAACGCGTTCCCGCCATTGCCACGTTGACGCTGCTCTGGCCGCAACGCCGCTTCCTCGGCTCGCCGTTGTCGCATGCGTTCGATATCTCGAGTTAGCTCGGCGTCGTGGTTAGCAGCGTCCGCCCGCCATTGGCGCTTGCGTTCCACTAGAAACACAAACATGCAGCCAATATTTGAGAAACGCTTCAATATATTGTCGGCATTAACCCACTGCTAAACATCGGGGCCGCACGTTTCAGCTTCGCTGGTTAACCATCTGTACGGAGTGCTTGGGCGATGTTTTTTAATCTATATTAACGATCTTCCGAACTGCGTTCTTTGTTCTTCCATAAAGCTATTCGCAGGTGACTGTGTTCTCTACCATAAAATTCCTAATTCTTCCGATTCCCAAGAACTGCAGGACGACCTTAACCGCGTAACTGAGTGGTGTTCTAATTGGTGCATGCAAATTAAAATAAATGCAAGGTCATGCGAATATCTCGTAACACTGTCATGCACACGTACTTTATTAATGGTGTACCTGTGACGTCAGTTACTTCTTACAAGCATATCAGCCTTCACATATCAAATAACCTTTCTTAGCATTCGCATATTGGCTATGTTGCTAATAACGCTAACCGTATGTTTGGTTACTCGCGCCGTAATTTTAGCTCTGCCCCTTCGTCCCTGAAGCTAACTCTTTACAAAACTTTAGTTCGCTGCAAATTGGAGTATGCTTCAGCCATTTGGGATCCGACTCAGTCTTCATTAGTTTCTACTCTAGAAAGTATTCAAAACCGCGGTGCACGCTTTGTCTTATCTAATTATTCTCGCTATGCAAGTATCTCATCAATGAAATGAACTCTTAACTTACCTGATCTTTCGTCACACCGCAAATGTTCCCGTCTTTCCCTTTTTCACAAAGTTTTTCATTTGAACCCTCTTCTAAAAGAAACCCTTCTTGCCCCTCCGTCTTATATTTCGTACTCAATAGTAAAAACCAGTCAAAAGACGAAGGACAGAGAATAGACGTGGCACACACGACGACTGGTTTTCCAGTCGTCGTGTGTGCCACGTCTCTTCTCTGGCCTTCGTCTTTTGACTGGTTTTTACTATTCAGTATGTACCAACTGACCCAGACAGCTACTCTACTTATATTTCGTCCCGCCCTGACCACAGCCTTAAAATCGGGGTGACATTGTGCCGCACAAACCGGTACAGTGACTCATTCATCCCTAGGACAAGCACGGACTGGAATCGCGTTACCGCATCAGTCGCACTCATCACCGACTCTACCAACTTCAAGACCACTGTTCGAATGCATATTGTTAATATTTTTGGTTTGTATTTTTGCTGCATTATTTTTTGTTTTTGACTCCACTCCTTTCTGTAACGCGTTCGGGCCTGGAAAGTACGTGAAATAAATAAATAAATAAATTCACCGGCTGCAATTGGTAAATTTCAATATACGTCGTAAATTAATTAACTATGAAGTTAATTAGTAATATTTATTAATTAGCCGAATATGTGTTTCAATTTCTCGTAATAATGTCCGCCTCATCAATGATAACAATTATGCTACCTGCTACAGGCGATTTCTAAAAATTCCATAAAACTTAAAAAGGAACACCCTGTATGTTAAAAATGGCACTTACTGAGGAGGGTGGGCGTGGAGGAAGGAGAAATTAGAAGAGAGCATTGCAGCACGACTGACATCAAGAAGTAACGGCCCAACACGTGATTGCCACATCAGAGCGCGCGGTAGGTTTAATGCTGCCGGCTGCAGGGCAGCAGCGCAGCTGAACGGGTGCGCACCGATTAGAAACTACTGCGAACCAAACATTATCGGCCAATACGTTGTCTCTCAGGGTCACGTGCTGACCCTATATTGCGAGGTAAACAGCGAAGGAAATGGCTTGTCGATGAGTTCGCTTTCCAAGACTTGCTGCCTCACGTAATGATCTCTCCTAGTTCATTTCTTCCTCCACGGGGGGCGGCCTCTCTCCGGCCCCAGGCAGCCTGTGTGACGTGTGCTTAAAGCGGGGAAACGCTTGGCCAGCTCGACATGACTCGGGAAAACAGTCGACAGTCGCTCTCGGTCTTCGCAGCCGCGCTGTCGTTGCTCGTGCTCCGCATTCTATAGTACGATTTCAAAATTTTCACGCCACTTTAGTCGCTGTCTGGAAAACGATTAATCGAACTGCTTTCATCGATTAAACCGATTAAATTAAAGGTAGACATCGATGACGATTAATCGTTTTGCGGCGTACTTTTCGTCGATTAATCGATTAATCGTTCATCGATATTACCATCCCTAGGCGGTTGCTGACGTCACCCGCGTCGTATTGTGTCGTCGCGTCCCCTTGGCGACTCGTCGACAGGACCCAGAGGGACGGGTGGCGATGATGGCTGGTGCTGCTTGCAATTACCCGCGACGAATCCATATTCGACACGTATAAATCGGAGTTCCTGTCGCCTCTATGATAGGTTTGGCACGTACTATGGCACAACACACAGGCAACCTTTAAGAGTTTTTGAAAGTGTTCGCTGAAACACCCTGTATAAGCATGCAGGCCCGTTTCATAGAGATACTGCAACAGAGACTTACAAAATGCGTTGTCCATATAATCCATCTATCCTAGTCTTCTATTTGATCACTCTTCAATTTCACGCCTTTCAGAACACTTTCTCGAATTGTCTTTGTCCCAGGACACGTCCAAAGTAGATGGTGCGCATCCGCTGAATACGCAGGAGCCGAGCACTTCGGACACTGGGACACTTCGTACGGTTGACCCCAAACACAAGTGACGGTCCTTACATCGAACCCACTTGCTTGCTTGCTTGTTCTTCACTTGTGGCGCGTACCCATCGCTCGCGCACCGTAAGCGTGCTTTAATTGAGTGTCATCATGGTCCTTCTTGGTCAGATCACTGTGGCACGTAGTAGCATGCTACAAACCCTTGTGTGATGTCAGGTTCTTCGGGAGTGAATTGTTTAACTGAGGCAAAGCCTCAGTTCAGGAAAGACGAAGCCATTTTTTTTACAAAACAAACTTAATATTCAAAGCAAGGAAAGGGAGGAAAAGAAAAGAACACTAAACAGCACACAGAGAGTATATGAAAACCAAAAGTACAATTAACTCCGTTAGTCCACGCGAGAAGAGTCT
Organism: Dermacentor silvarum; assembly: GCF_013339745.2. Classification (NCBI taxonomy): domain Eukaryota; kingdom Metazoa; phylum Arthropoda; class Arachnida; order Ixodida; family Ixodidae; genus Dermacentor; species Dermacentor silvarum. Next base: position 32,663,290 of record NC_051155.1, read on the forward strand.
CAATTAAAACAAAGAAACAAAAATCATCGAGTCTTAGTTACTCGGGCACTTGCGTTGACGGCGTGCACTAGCACTTGCGTTGACGGCAGTAGCGACGTGGCGGGCAGTGGCATGCGAGGGACGCGGACGCGAACGCACGGTAGAGCCAACCCGGACGTCCGAGTCCAAGGTTGTCGGAGTCGAAGACCGACCAAGTCCGACCGCTACAGCTGAGCGGCGCCGGTACTGGTTCCCTGGCTCGCGGCTTCGCCCTGGCGCCTCTCGCCAGCGTCGTTCCAGGCCTCTGGTCACCCCCAGGTGAACTCTGCTCTCCGCACGGCGGCTCAGGAACAGCAACAGGAACGCCAACAGGAACAGGCACGCCAGCAGGAACAGGAACGCCAGCAGCAGCAGCTGCCGCAGGAATAGCCGAGCCCTACGCTCGGCGGATCTCTCCAGGGACAGCCGGGGTCGTGCTGGTTCTGTTGAGGCTCTCGGGTTCGGGTCTGGACCCCGACTACACCGACCTCGACACCAGCGATCTTTTCACCCCTCCCGTCTCCGAGCGATTTCTTCGAGCGTCCCAGTCTCCTCTTCTCTCTCTGCTCGTTCCTCGCACCACAGCCTGTGTTTTCGTGTCCACCACTCATTGGTCGATTCTCTTTCTCCCTCGTCCGGTCGCTCGTGCCACCGCCCGCCAACATCGTCGTCTTTGTCGGCGACTCGACGGTGTTTGGAGCAGACGCTCCTACGCAGTGCTTTGACGCTGTCCACTCACTCATGACAGAGTTCCCCCCCCCCCCCCCCCGCGATAAGTTTTTTTTCATAAAAAAAAAAACGCCGTACAGAGTGAGGGGTATAGCGGCACATGTACAAAAATGTCGCAAAGCGACACATGCACAATAAACACACACAGTAAAAAGGGTAGACCAGCTACGCTTGTAGTCTACTCAAAAAATCTGCGCCTACATTCTCAGAGCCTTTTATGTGTTCTACTTTACACGAGTACTCTTGTAGGACTAGGCTCCACCGCAACACTCTACTATTTAGGTGTTTAGCGTGGGACAAGTACATCAAGGGTTAATGGTCTGTTTGAATTATAAATTGAGTGCCATAAAGAAAAATATGAAATTTCTCGACTGCCCACACTAGTGCCAGGCATTCGCGCTCAATTGCGGAATACCGAGTTTCACGAGGAACCAGCTGTCTACTTGCATAGCAAATAGGGTGTAGAACCCCGTTGTGCTCTTGCATGAGCACAGCTCCTATGCCTTTGTCGGACGCGTCAGAGCGGAGTAGGAATTCCTTGTTAAGGTCCGGCGCCTTAATGATAGGTTTGGAAGCCAGCACGCTCTTGATAGCTTCAAACGCGGCTTCGCGGTCCGAGGTCCAAATCACGCGGTTACCTTCTCGTTTTCTAGTCATTTCCACCAATGGCTGTGCCTTCTCGGCATAGTGTGGGATCATATCTCGGTAGTATCCAGCAAGTCCTAAAAATGACCGAACTTGTTTCTTGGTTTCGGGTTTAGGAGCTTTCAAAATCTTCTCTACCATACCTTCCACCGGTCGAATCTCTCCACCTCCTAATTTGAGCATATCATTCACCTCTTTTTCAACGACGTCTTGCATGGCGAAAGGCAAGGGATATAGAGGTGTATTGATTGGCTCTGTTGTTGCCAGTTCGAGTCGACATTCTAACAAATTTGTTCTCCCAGGAACTTCTGAAAATATATTCTTATGTGATTCCAACAATTCTTCAACCTGCAATTTCTGTGTTTCATTCAACTCTTTTGACTTCTGAATAGCATCAATAACGGGTCCCGCTCTAGTGTTCAGGCTGGGCAGAGGGTTATCCATTTCCTCTTCTTCGACCACAATGAATGTTGACGCTTGGACTTTCTCCAACGGTTGGCGTTCTTCGTAACGTTTCAACATATTGATGTGAAACAGCTTCCTGCTGTTGCCAAGGTCCAACCAATAGTCAAAATCATTCTTCTTCCCCGTGACGACGAAGGGTCCCTTCCAGTGCATCAACAACTTATTATGTTTTGTTTGGAGCAGTAGCAATGCTCGCTCCCCAACCTTCAGCTGTCTGCGACATCTCTTTCTGTCATAATATTTCTTTTGTGATGCTTGTGCCTTGGCAAGGTTTTCATGCGCTAGTTTTAGCGTTTTTTCTAATCGTTCCCTTAGGTCCAGTACATATCCGTAAGTGGTCTTCGCTTCCTCATCGAGTTCATCTTTAGTCCACAGCTCCTTCAGGACGCTCAATGGCCCCCTTGCCTGATGACCATATATCAGTTCGAAGGGTGAGAACCCGAGACTTGTCTGCGGCACTTCTCTGTATGCGAAGAGAAGAGGCGCAAGGTATCGGTCCCACATCTTCGGTCGCTTTTGACATAGCTTGCGCAGCATTCCCTTTAGAGTGCCGTTAGACCGTTCAACCAAACCGTTGCACATTGGATGGTAAGGAGTAGAGCTGAGGTGTTTAATAGCAAGCAGTTTATTCACTTCTTTCATTAAAGACGACGTAAAACAAGAAGCCTTATCGCATAGCATTCCTCGTGGAAACCCGATCATAGAAAACATTTCTAGCAAACCTTCAGCTACTGTAGCTGAATCAATAGCCGCTAGCGGTACAGCGTCAGGGTACCGCGTGGCGAAGTCTACCAATGTTAAGATATAACGGTTCCCTTTACTAGAAGTTGGCGACAAAGGTCCTATGATGTCCATTGCCACTCGCTCGAATGGTGTATCGATGAGCGGCAAGTGACCGAGAGGAGCTTTGCCGAGTTTCCCTTTGGGAAACGTCCTTTGGCAGGAGTCGCATGATCGAACATATCTTTTGATATCTGCTTGGACGCCGGGCCAGAAGAATGCACCAAGTACTTTCTCCGTGGTCTTCTTAATTCCTCCATGTCCGGACAATGCATTTTCATGCGCGAGTACCAAAACTTGGCTACGAAGTTTCTTTGGGACCACAGCTTGTTGTACCGTCTTTCCGGGACAAAACTGGTAATCGCGATACAAGATCCCTTTATCCATGTAAAACGACTGTGCCGTTGATCCCGCGCCAGAAAACGTTTTGCCGATCTTCTTCCTGCAGACGTCTAAACTCGAATCTTGTTCTTGTTCCTTTTGGAACACCTGCCTGGATACTTGAAGCAAGTCCAAGACGGTCGTGCGCTGCTCAGTCACAACTTTCGCTCCCACCATAACTGGGTTGTGCTTTTCTCCACAGTCCGTCCTTCTACTTCCAGGGAGGTTACTGGTGCTGCTAGGAGGCTTCCAGGCTGGGTCGGGATCTGTCGGGTCCCGTGATCCTGTAACATTCCCGACTATCACGTCGTATAGTGGGGTTCTCAAACATTTCACGATGGCAAGACCTGAAAAATATGGCGAAGAGATGTGAACCTTCGCTTCCGGCACTTCAATGGTACTTCCATCAGGGAGCAGCAGCGTTGCCTTGGTGCCGATCATCGCGTCATCCGGGACAAGAGACCGGCGTACGACGAGACTGTTGCTGCCCGTGTCGCGTAGTACCGATGCCCTTTTTCCATACACTTCTCCTGGCAAAACAGGTAAGTTGTAGAGTCCCGTCGGTTGATTTGGAGACACTTCTGTCGCGTCTTCCCTGTCAAACTTACTCTTCTTTCTTGCATTGAACTTCGACAGGTGAAGAAAGACAAGCCGATGCTTCTTTTGCATTGTCACCTTTTCGTTTGCAGGACTGGGCGTCATGTCCCGTTTTTCGACAGAACCCGCAATAGGGCTGGTTGACCCTTACGCGGCAATCTGATGCTTTGTGTCCTGATTTGCCACAAACAAAACATTTTATGCTCGACCTCACAGTTTGACCACCGTCTTTTTCTTTGCTTTCATCTTGTTTCTCCCGGAAAACAAGCAAGTTGTTTTGTCGCTGGGCTTCCATGAAGTGGTCAGCCGCTTCTGCGATTTTCTCAACCGTCTGGCAGTTCCGCTCGCGAAGAAACAGTGAAAGACGATTATGGCAGTTATTCAAAAGCTGTTCAGCGACTATTAGGTCCCGAACCGCGTCAAAAGATTTCCCCTGGACACTCATCTCTACCCATCTGTCGAAAAAACTGAAAAGCCTAGTAGCGTACTGCTTAGCAGTCTCATTATCGTAGGGCTTACTGCGACGAAATTTTTCTCGATAGCCTTCGGCAGTACAACGAAAGCGCTGGAGCAATGCCATTTTGACCTTGTCATAGTCCATCGACTCCTCAGGCGACAAGCGGCCAAACACCTTCAACGCTTCCCCATCCAGACACAAACTCAGTGCCGGGCCCATTTCTCTTTAGGCCATTCCTGCCCATTGGCGACACGTTCAAATCACTTTAGATAAGCGTCTAAGTCGTTTCGATTCTCATTAAACACTGAAATTAGGTTGTGAGGGTTCACAAAAGACGAACGACTTCTTTCCGATTCGCGGCTAGAGTTGCCAAATCTGTGCCACCTCCTGCCTCGGCTAACTTAAGGCGTAGCTCCAGTGCCCTCTGTTCAAGCTCTAAACGCTGCTTGGTTGCCTCGCGCTCCGCGAGCTGTTCCTCACGTGCTTTGGCAGCCTCCTCCTGCGCCCTGTCGGCTTTCTCATCAACCCACTTTCTCAATTCCGCGCCCTGCAGACCCATACGCTCGCCCAATGCCGTAAGCTCTGACAAACTCATCTCGATGAGTACACGGTAATGATAACTGGAAGAAATGACTTTGTCTTGTCCTGTCCTAGCGGACGCCAATTTTGTGATGTCAGGTTCTTCGGGAGTGAATTGTTTACCTGAGGCAAAGCCTCAGTTCAGGAAAGACGAAGCCATTTTTTTTTCAAAACAAACTTAATATTCAAAGCAAGGAAAGGGAGGAAAAGAAAAGAACACTAAACAGCACACAGAAAGTATATGAAAACCAAAAGTGCAATTAACCCCGTTAGTCCACGCGAGAAGAGTCTCAATCAAAACAAAGAAACAAAAATCATCGAGTCTTAGTTACTCGGGCATGCACTTGCGTTGACGGCGTGCACTAGCACTTGCGTTGACGGCAGTAGCGACGTGGCGGGCAGTGGCATGCGAGGGACGCGGACGCGAACGCACGGTAGAGCCAACCCGGACGTCCGAGTCCAAGGTTGTCGGAGTCGAAGACCGACCAAGTCCGACCGCTACAGCTGAGCGGCGCCGGTACTGGTTTCCTGGCTCGCGGCTTCGCCCTGGCGCCTCTCGCCAGCGTCGTTCCAGGCCTCTGGTCACCCCCAGGTGACCTCTGCTCACCGCACGGCGGCTCAGGAACAGCAACAGGAACGCCAACAGGAACAGGCACGCCAGCAGGAACAGGAACGCCAGCAGCAGCAGCTGCCGCAGGAATAGCCAAGCCCTACGCTCGGCGGATCTCTCCAGGGACAGCCGGGGTCGTGCTGGTTCTGTTGAGGCTCTCGGGTTCGGGTCTGGACCCCGACTACACCGACCTCGACACCAGCGATCTTTTCACCCCTCCCGTCTCCGAGCGATCTCTTCTTCGAGCGTCCCAGTCTCCTCTTCTCTCTCTGCTCGTTCCTCGTACCACAGCCTGTGTTTTCGTGTCCACCACTGATTGGTCGATTCTCTTTCTCCCTCGTCCGGTCGCTCGTGCCACCGCCCGCCAACATCGTCGTCTTTGTCGGCGACTCGACGGTGTTTGGAGCAGACGCTCCTACGCAGTGCTTTGACCACGGTGTAAGAAGATAGGTGCTCCAACGGCGCGCCTGCGCTGGGGCGAGAGAGCGGCCACTTCGTGTGACCGGAAGTGAGCGCCGCCGCTAGGGGCAGCACGTGTTCAGGAGGCCTTGGAGAAGCGGCACAACAGTGGATAATTTACGACCTCCGTCAGCATTTAAACACCCATACCCAAAGATATGCAATTTTTCGTTATTTAGACGCCAAATCCTGAGCAGGTAGATGGTTTCATGCCACTTACAGTTAAAATACCGTCATTTCGAACACGAGAGAGACGCGTCGTCTGCTCGAGCAGACGGCGCGCTGCGCTTACCGCTGCTCGCCGCGTCGGAGTCAATCGGAATGTCGGCAGAAATATAAAGGGACGTTCCTCCAACCAAGTAGAGTCGTTTTAAGCAGGCGAACGACATATATTCATCGAAATAAAGCACTTCTGCCGCGCGTGCCCATAAAAGCGCCAGCAAAGCGAGCGAAAAAGTGGCCCCCAAAACAGGTGCTGCCCCTTGCGGCAGCGGCGTGCGTAAAGTCACACTAAGTGGCCGCGCCTCGCGCCGCCGTCGGATCACCTTCCTTTTTACACCGTGGCTTTGACGCTGTCCACTCACTCATGACACCTTGTTTTGTCTCTAGGTTCATGCGTTACATAACGACATTTGTGGTAGGGTTTCTGGTGTTCTCGGTGAACTAAAGGAGGCACCTTGTTTATGTTAGGTGAAAGTAATGGCCAGGTTATGGGTTATGTGTATGTGTATGCAATGTTCAAAGTGGATGGCTTCATTGCGGCTTTTGCAATAAGCGATGTATACGTAATTGCATGTCAGCAAGCACTTCGGAGAAATAAGAGTTTGTTTTACGAGCAGCTCAGAATGAAATCTGTCGGGTTGGCAGGTTAACAAATGCCACCAAGCAAAAATTTCGCTAGAATGGAAGGGGGGGGGGGGGGGGTGACATATGCGAATGTTCTCGCAGTGTAAAATGCGTGGGAATAAATTACTGCTATTGTAAAAAAATTCTTAACGAGTTCTCGAAAGCGTTATATGCGGGAAAGCTAGGTTTCAAACGGGCGAGTAATAGGGGGGCAACGTTTTAAAGATTTAATTACAGGCAACTTAAACTCCTACTGCAAGTGCTCGAAAAAAAATAAAAGACATGTTCTCTGGAAATTAGGTTGTGATTCTGGAAAGTCGCAAAAGTTTGTTGTCTGTTGTTTTAGAACCTCTTTTCGTTTTGATGAAACAATGAAATATGCTCATTGATAAACAAAACTACGGTGTCTTTCTTTATTCCTCGGAATCATCAACATTAGACAGCATTAGGCGTGTCCGCGTCCTGAAGAGCTTAGTACTGCGCGCCGGGTTCCTCTGGGTAGAGGAAGTAGACGGTGACGGGTCCGCGGGAAGTCTGCACCACCTCCCGGTGCCGAATCATGAGCAGGGAGCCCAGGCCGTACGCCAGCGTAGGTATGCCTGCACGAGACTCGCAAGTCACACTCTTCTCTTGGCCACACTGCAAAACCACGTTGCTTCGCGGACCCTTATTAGGGAACTGAGAGGGAATGCTGGGTTAAACTATATTTACAAGGCATAGCCTTCCGGAATATGAAGGACATCATTCTTAACCTGAACGAAAGCGTGGCAAAAAAGACATATCGCAAGGAAGACGTGGCGACACCATTTTGAAATTCCCGCAGCAGCTCCCTGTGACGTCATAGATTTTGACAGCCAGTTCTCAGTAACCATTAAATGCTTGTAAAGAAACAGACATTATTATCGCATTCTAACGGAATCGATGACTCAATCTAGCAAGTATTGTTATTCTTTTACGGCACAAAAGCGCTCTAAACAAACAAGAATAAGTTTACGTCACAGTGACGTATTGGCACTGCGGTTTAGACGCGAGATTTATGAACAGAATATCTGAGGTCAGACATTAGGGGGCACTGCACTGCTCGCCGTTCGCAAGCATAGCACAAGACGAGCTGTTCCAACTTAAGGAAATAAGATATTTCACGATTACGACTGTCCCATTAAACTCTTTTTAGATGTTTCAAAGTTACTCGCGCTTTGGCAGATATCTCTTATTTTTTTCTTTTTTGTTTTTCTGTGGTTTTGCGAGCCACAACCACGATATGATGATGAGGCCCGTAGTAGTAGGGGGACTCCGGAATAATTTTGACCACCTGGAGATTCATAACGTGCACTCAATGCATGGTACACGGGGGCTTTTGCACTTCGCCCCCATCGAAATGTACCCGCTGTGGCCGGGATTTGATCTCGCACCCTCCGGCTTACAGCAGTGCAACGACAAAGCCACTAAGGCACCATGACGGGTCAGACACCTATTGACGGTGGATGTACGAACGAAATAGACGTGCTTGTTAACAATAATTCATCGCATTTCGCGTCTAAAACAAGCTTTTGGACTGTGGATGCTGTGCAGCGGGGAGGTACACGAAACCTATTGCTAGATCGCCAAACACCACTGTGATAAGTACGAAGCAACCTACACGCCCCTGACTGGGCCAGACAGAATCCTGCGCCCCGCACTCACCCAAATTGAGCAGCTTGATTACGCGGAAAAACGTGTCCTCCACAGTAAGGTCTTGCGGCGCCCTCTGGGAGCAGTGGTACTTGATGAACGGGTAGCACCCAGTCCGCAGCACCTGCGCATAGACGCGAAAGAGTTTACCGCCGTGCGAACAATTATAGTAATTGTTCGCATATCTCCGTAATTGCTCCGTAATCATTACGGAGCAATTACGCAGAGACGCCAAATAGATGCGCCGAGTGCTTCTCCTCAAATATTATTTTCTCAACTATAACAGAAATCGTTTTCATTAAAGTCTCATGACAAAATATTCACTGTTTCTTGGTAAAAAATGCGCTGCATTCTAAACTTCTTTACTTAGAACATCTCACTACGCAATTTGCTGCGAAACATGTGGCGCTTATTTAATTTATTCTAAGCATTGTTCTCACACTGTACTTCTTTTTCGAGCCACAAACGTTTTTGAGCGCTCATTTGCAGCCGACGTAACAAGAAATTTCTCGAAATTTACTTTGTAACAGTCACCAACGCCACGCGCGTTCGGTGCGAACGCGGATAAAACGCCGACGGCGTCGACAAAAGTTCTGCGCGTTGCTGGTGCTGCTGCATGTCCAAGTTTATACAGCTGATAAAACTACTATCCTTACTCCGTATAGTTCTCTACTAATTTGCTATTGCAATTGATGCTTCGCCTTTCGGGTGAAACTGCGACAATTTTTTATTAGACGAATCACAAATGAAAGCAAACCAGGCACCAACTAAGACAATGACCATTTATGCCCTATTACTTATAGCCCTCGATACCGCCCTACGTTGCAAGACCCCCTCCGCGTGTACCGTACGTTGCACACAACACACAACTGGCATCAACCTAACTCCAGCTGAGACTCACCCCATCAATTGTTATGACGCCGTGCAATTTATCTGCTGTGAAGTCGCGTTACAGTGCGACAGCATCTCGAAACAGGGTTGCATCTGTCCGTCAGTGCCTCCGTCTGTTTATCACGCCGACGACGACACCGTCGTAAGGTCGTCATGCCACCTTCTCATCTGCAGCTTCAACCTCGTCGTAAGGCGAAGGAAAACAAAGCTTTGCTAATTTTAGCTATAAGTATTTGAAATGAGTGGGCGACAACACACATAAGCATAATAGGAATAGCTATAGCGTATAATGTGAAAGGTGTAATGAGATTAAATAATAATAAAGGCAAAGGTGCCATCTTAAGCATCTTGCTCTCGACCTCCTTTTTCCGAACCTTTCTTCTGCTTCTTATACTTTACGTAGATAATGTGGAACCTTGTTAATGGATGAGCAAGACCCAAGAAGCATGCATGGTTTCCTCTTAGTAGACCACGGCAGTTCCGCTGCATGTTCTGCGGTGGGAAACACTACAACAAAGTTTAATGGTCAAGGCTGTGACATCAGTTCATCATCATCATCATCGGCTTATATTTATGTCCACTGCACGTTGAAGGCATCTCCCTGTTATCTCCAATTATCCCTGTCTTGCGCTAGGTGATTCCAACTTGCGCCTGCAAATTTCCTACCTTCATCACCCCACCTAGTTTTCTGCCGTCCTCGACTGCGCTTCCCTTTTCTTGGTACCCATTCTGTAACTCTAATGGTCCACCGGTTATCCATCCAGCGTATTAAATAAAGGGCTTCCCAGCTCCATTTCTTCCGCTTAATGTCAACTAGAATATCGGCTATCCCCGTTTGTTCTCTGATCCACACCGCTCTCTTCCTGTCTCTTAACGTTAGGCCTAACATTTTACGCTCCATCGCTCTTTGTGCGGTCCTCAACTTGTTATCAAGCTTCTTTGTTAACCTCCAAGTTTCTGCCGCATAAGTTAGCATCGGTAGAATGCAATGATTGTACACTTTTCTTTTCAACGACTGTGGTAAGCTCCCAGTCAGGATTTGCCTATGCATGCCGTATGCACTCCAACCCAATTTTATTGGACTGGACTGGGAAAACATTGTTTAGGTCCTAGAGGACGCGCTTAGGGCGTAGCGGGCGTCTCCCACGTACGGACCGACAGGGAATACCTGGCGGCCGCTTCGTGGGCCTGCTGGACGGCGAGAAGCGAGCTTCTGAGGGACTTCTCCCACTTGTCCGAGGTAGAGTCGGGATGAGCTTTTCTACACTCCCAGAGCATGTGTGTGAGTGTCGCCGCGTATCCGCACGAGGTGCACGTGTCACTGGGGTACGCGTCAGGATAGAGAACGTGTAGTTTGGCGGGGTTTGGGTACGTGTCTGTTTGTAATAAGCGTAGGGTTAGGACCTGCGGTCTGTTAAGTTTGGGGTGTGGAGGCGGAAAGATGCGGCATCCAAGGTAGTGTTTTGTGATTTCGTTGTACGTAATGGGTGCATCCCCGTTGGTCTCTATCTAGGCGAGGTGGGGTTTCCCTGGGACGACGCGGTCAGTAAGCGCACGCGCTGCATCGTGGGCGATCTCGTTGAGGTTTGGCGGGGCACCCGGCACCCGGCCGAGATGGGCGGGGAACCAGATGACGGTGTGGTGCTTGAGGGTACTCTGATCCGCGCTGCGGAGGGTCCGTAACGCCTGGTCCGAGACGACGCCGCGTTCGAAGGCTTTGATGGCCGGTCTGGAGTCGCTGTAGATGACTGGCCGTTTGCTTGTAGAGCACAGCTAGGGCTATGGCTACTTGCTTCGCTACTTCGGGCTCTCGAGTGAGGATCGTGGCGGAGCTGAGGATCCGGTGCGAGGATGAGACCGCGACCACGGCGAAGGCTCGGTTGTTGCGATAGGCAGCCGCATCCACGAACGAGACATCGTTCGTTTTCATGTCTATGCGCCTGAGAAGGGCGGTCGCTCGCGCAAGGCGCCTGCCTTTGTTTAGGTCGGGATGCATATTTCGCGGAATGGGAACGATCGTGATGAATGGGAGCGATCGCGGGGGACCGGCGTAAAATCTGGGGGATCCCTGGTCATCGAGGAGAAAAAGCCGAGCTCGCGCAGAATGTGGCGGCCCGCCTTGGTGGTCGCGAGTCGGATCATCGGCGTTCGCTCCTGAGCCTCGGCGATTTCTTCTAGCGTGTTGTGCACGCCAAGCTCGAGGAGTTTATACGTGGAAGTGGTGATAGGGAGGCCGAGGGCTCATTTCACAACCTCTCGAATAAGGGCGTTGAGTTTGTCGCGCTCCGCGCGCACGTAGCCAGTTGTGTATGGCGGCGACCTATATGTAAAGTGGCAGAGAACAAACGCATGTACAAGACGCAGTAGGTTGTCTTCTTTCAGGCCGTGGTGCCGGTTGGCCACTCTACGTACGAGTCATATTACATTTTCAGTCTTTGTCATGGTTTTCTGCACCGTTAGGGTGTTGGTTCCGCGGGACTCGATGATCATACCCAGGACCCTGATGGAGTCTACCCTGGGAACTATACGACCGTCTCTTATGCGGAGTGTGATGTTGCGTTCGGCCGGGGGTTTCCACCCTTTGGGCTTGGCGCCAGGGCGTTTGGGCAAGTACAGCAACAGCTCCGACTTGGTGGGGGAGCACTTGAGACCGGTGGGTTCGAGGTAGGACTCAGAAGTTTCAATGGCCTCCTGCAGGGCGGATTCGATGAAGCCATCTGACCCCGCGGAGCACCAGATGGTTATGTCGTCCGCATAGCTAGATGGTGTGATTTAGCCCGTCGATCTTCGAGAGTCGTTCGGAGAGCCCGATCATCACTAGGTTGAAGAGCGTCGGCGAGAGGACGAACCCCTGGGGGGTTCCCCGCTGTCCGAGCTCGACTTCTTCTGGCACCAGGTCTACTGCGCGGAGGACGGCGCTGTGCCGGGTGAGGAAGGAGCGGACAAAGTCGTAGAACCGACGCCCGAGCCCGAGGTCTGCGATCGCCTTCAGGATGGACGAGTGGGCGATTGTATCGAATGCCTTTTCTAAATCGAGGCCGAGTATGGCACGGATATCCCGAGTGTTTCCTCCGTTGAGAATCTGATGTTTTAAGAGTAACATGGCATCTTGAGAAGATAGGCCAGGTCGGAAGCCGATCATGTGGTGCGGGAAACAGTCATGGTCCTCGAGATAGCGACCGACCCTGTTGAGGACGACGTGCTCCGCCACCTTGCCCAGGCACGGCGTGAGCGAGATGGGCCGGAGGTGATCTAAGCTAGGCGCTTTTCCCGGTTTGGGAATAAGGATCGTGTGGACGAGTTTCCAGGCGTCGGGTAGCTCGCCCTTCCACGTTTCGTTGATAACACCGGTGAGGTATGCCGTCGGGGCCTGTTGGCATCCCCTGTTGGGGATGCCATCGGGGCCAGGGGTGGAGCGGCCATTGAGTTTGTGAAGAGCTCGGCGCACCTCTTTGACGAAAAAGTCGGCGTCTAAGTGGGTGTTGTCGGTACAGGTGTATTCGGGGTGAGGAATTGACGGGACCGTGGGAAGCGGAATATATTTCTGCACGAGGCTCTTGGCGACGTCTTCCAGTGGTGCGGTCATTTTGGCCTGATGGAGTATCTTCACGAAAGAATAGCGCTGGTTGGTGCGGATGTTGGTGTCGTCGAGCAGGTGTTTGAGGAGGTTCCATGTTTTTCAATTACGGACCTGCCCGTCAGTCGAGTTACAGACTTCGTCCCACTGCTGTTTGGAAAGGGTGCTGCAGTGATCCGCTATGCTCCTGTTCAGCTCATTTCTTTCTCATGATCAGGGTCCCCTGTGAGTAATTGACCTAGATAAACACTCCTTTACAGACTCTACAGGCTGACTGGCGATCCTGAATTCCTGTTGCCTTGTCAGGCTATTGAACATTATGTTTGTCTTCTGCACATTAATCTTCAACCTCACTCTTACACTTTCTCGGTTAAGGTCCTCAATCATTTGCTGTAATTCGTCCCTATTGTTGCTGAATAGGACAATGTCATCTGCAAACCGAAGGTTGCTTAGATATTCGCCGTTGATCCTAACTCCTCAGCCTTCCCAGTCTAAGAGCTTGAATACATCTAAGCATGCAGTGAATAGGATTGGAGAGATTGTGTCTACTTGCCTGATCCCTTTCTTGATAGGTATCTTTGTACTTTTCTTCTGGAGAACCAAGGTTTCTGTGCAATCCTTGTAGATATTTGCCAAGATATTCACCTATGCCTCCTGTACTCCTTGATTACGCAATGCCTCTATGACTGCTGGTATCTCTACTGAATCAAATGCTTTTTCATAATCTATGAAAGCCATATAGAGAGGTTGATTGTACTCCGCAGATTTCTCTATTACCTTATTAATGACATGGATATGATCCATCGTAGAATATCCCTTCCTGAAGCAAGCCTGATCTTTTGGTTGGCTGAAGTCAAGTGTTGCCCTGATTCTATTGAAAATTATCTTGGTGAATATTTTATACAATACTGAAAGCAAGCTAATGGGTCTATAATTCTTCAATTCTTTAACGTCTCCCTTCTTATGGATGAGTATAATTATGGATGAGTATAATGTTGGCGGTCTTCCAGCTTTCTGGTACACTTGGCATCAGTTGCTGGCTCATAAATTGCAGCAGTTCAATAGGGAGCAGGTCAGGTGCGAGGCATATGCGTACTGGGGAATCTGCAAAGTTGTTTGTGGCCCTCGCTGACTTTCGACGTGCAAGGCGTTACCAATGGCATCGAGGTTGGTATATCTTCCCTTAAATTTTACCCTGCACCCACCCATGCAATGGACATGCAGCATCATCGGCAACACGCAGAACTGTTGTCGACGCCATCGGCGTTTTGCCCCCGTTCGCTCAAAATGCGTGCGGCGTTGGTGACTGTTGCCGGAGCCTCTGATATAAATAGGCACTGCGTGCCGCAGCTAAACGTCGCCTCCCTTCCCTCCCCCTCCCCCACGGCCTCTCGCTCGTCGGAAGAAGGCGCGTTTGCTCTACATACATGGTGATTGTGAAGGAGAACAGAGACGCCTACTTCTGCAGCCCTTAAGCGAGCAACGCGCGTTTGTTCGCCGTGCGTTCACTCCCCGTGAAAGACGCGCCCCTCGCGCCCTTTCACTCGCACATACAGCGTTCGGCGCGCGGCAACGATTTCTTCTCCAAATGACGTCATACGGAACCTCACGGCGACGGCGACGGCGACGGCGACGGCGACGGCGACGCCGACGGCAGAAATCTGCTTTTGAGTGTCCATATAATTGCTATCGCAATAATAAATAATCTTATCAGACGCTCCCGCACGCCAAACTCGAACGCGCGCAGGCGGCCGCGTTTCGAATGCTACAAAGGGACTCGTATCCGTCACGACACCTACAACTCAGACATTCCGGCAAATTGCCCAGACTGCCCCGAACTTTATTGCTCACTCTTGCACATGCTATGACAATGTACCGCGTTACCAAAGAGCCCTCTCACCAGTGAGCCCGAATGGGAAGAAGCCCTCAAAAGTCCGGACCTCAAACTCCAACTCAAGGCCGTCCAGAGGGCCCAAGAACTGGCGGAGCGTCACCACGTTCCAGTCCCGACTTGAGCGTCGCCTACGGTTTCGGCCAGAGGAGCTCCCCGCGTGGAATCCACAACGGCTTAAAACTTCTCAGGACCTCAATAAAGTTCTTGACTGACTGACTGACAGACGAAGTTTTCATCATGCGCTTGTTGTTTGTTTGAAGGTTTACCAGAAATACAACAGGCATTGTGAAAGGCGGAGGCACAATATATATGCATGTCATGTGTTCAAGGGCGTTAAAACCTCGAAGCAGGAGTTCACTTGCATGCTAACAGTGTCGCCTCATCTTCTACCATTGCAAAGGACAGCGCTGATCACGTCTGCAGAGGTCACAGCTGCCGTTTAACTCCATGTCGGCGTCCGGCCGAGTATAATGGCGGAAATCCTTCAGTTCCGGCTGAACAGCAGCAGTAATATTTGGCGGCCGAAAGTCAGCGCGATGCACATTTGGTAAAGTAAATAGACATTGAACGTTTCTTGACGAAGTCGTCCACATTTAAGTGATACTTAAGGTATAGTACATACATACATGGTAGTTTGCTCCGTCCAGGGGCCAGTTGAAGTGCGACCAACCGAAATGGTCGTTGCGCACCGCTGCGTAACGCACCAGAAACGACGTCCATGGGGGAAGGCCTCGCTGGCGCAGATGGCAACTGAGCACCTCCGACGCCAGGGGGCGACACTCCAGGCGGTGACCGAGAGCCAAGCTCATCCGCGTCACGGGACCCCAGCTCTGTCGCCCCATGAAACCCTGGCCACTGCAGCGAAGGCGTAGCCGCAGCAGCCGTTAGAACACCACTCCGAAACTCTATTTAAAAAAAAGAACCTTCAGAGATCACACCTCTGTGAAAATAAAGTCAGTGTCGATATTTTTGGCTGCAAGGTTTTTCTACAGCTTTCTCTCTTTATCGATAAAAGAAGGAATGAAATTAAAATCTGTCGCAGGAGCTTGGCGGCTATGGCATTGCACTTCTAAGCATGAGGTCGCGGGTTAGAATACCGAGCTCGGCGGCCGCATTTCGACGGAAGAGAAATGCAAAAACGCCAGTGCACTTTGATTTAGCTGCACCTTAAAGAACCCCTGGTGCTCAAAATTAAAAAAAAAATCCGGGCACACCAAAGCAGTCATGAGTTGTGAATGACAAAGCATTAATGCCCAGTTGAACGCCGCTTTCGAGTTTTGCGCTGCGAGCAATGCTTTCTGCTGCGGGTATCGAGTCTTGCGATTAAATTGGTGCGGGTTGTTTTTCTTACAGTTTCTACGTTAGCATGTTGGCTGTAGACCGGAATCAGGAAATTTGTACGATACTGCTCAGAAATCAAGTGCATTTATTTTCACGCAGTGCGTTCGCGGCTGACTCTTCGCTCGTTTTGCTGCGTTCTTCCGCTCCCTTACTTCGCCTAAGGTGTACTGCACGCGTGGACGGCCACGTTTCGCTACTGCCGATGTAGATGCTTCAGACTCTATAGCGGTACGTGCCGTCCGAGCCAGCAAGCAGCAGCAGCCTGCGGTGCCAACGCCGCACGCCACCGACGTCGTGCGCGGCGAGAGACCGACGAAGCAGCAGCGGCCACCAAGGCCGGCAGGCGCGCGCAGCAGCTAAGCCCAGTGGGGGTGAGATCAACACATGGCGCACTTTCCCCTCACGCAACACATGACGCGCTATTGTGGAAGCAGGTGTCCCATTTCACCCGCTTTGCTCCGTCGAGGCACGCTCATGACGTGGCGTCGCAGCACATGGGAATTTAGGTGCCGTTTCGCAGCTACAGACGCCGGCTTTTTCACTCAATGAGCCATTTGATGCTTTCGCATCAAAATGGAGTCACCCACTACGGTATGTCTCATTACCAGACCTTTGGCACGTAAAATCCACATACTTACTTAAGAAAGTTCAAGCTACAAGACTATAAAATGTGTATTTGATGCCATCACTGTGACTTGCCCCTCCCGTTGACCCTGCGCCAACACAGCTGACTCGGACAAGCAACTATATATTTATTGCACTCTCCAAATTGTTGTTCGTACAAATGTGCAGCACTTAAATGTGTATCCTCAGTAATATTCCTCGGGGTGCATTCAGACAGAGACCTATCCTGGAACTCTCACCTGAAACATGTTTTTTTTTAACTCCGCGCAATATTTTACTGAATGTACAATATACGGCATTATTTGTCTTTCTCGGTTCGCAAAACCTCAGTACATGCCCTGGCTTACAGTGTGCTAAGATATGGTTTAACTGTCTATGGTCACTGCTCAGGCCACTGGAGAAACTGTCAGCCCTTCCACTGGGCTGGAGATGGAACACCAGCGAAGCTGTACTATGATGGGAATTATGTATTTCCAATCATGACTATTAAGATGTGATGGTGCGATTGGTTATTTGAACTATTAAAGAATAAGAAACATATATGATCCGGTGGTTTATTTAGTGACCACAGGGACAGGGACAGGGCCTTATCGTCACTACGGTACACCGCCATAGGGTGTACGGCAAAGGTTGGCACGTTTATCATAAACACGTCACCAACGCGTCACTAATATTCCACCGCTGACTGACTCGTGACCCAGGTAGGCAGGAAAACGGTTAGATACATGTCAACACAGATAACTCCCGGAAAGTGCGTGACGTATCCTAAGAATGCTAGCGCATTAGGCACGGCTCATCAACTTTCAGATCAACTATGTCTAAAACATTACGCAGATTCCACGCGCTGTAAGAATCAATGTTGTGCGATACATTCTGCAAGTAGCTGACCATCTGGCATCGTTCGGTGTTCCGCAAACCTGACTAGGTGGACCAACCTGTTTATGCAAGGCTAGATCAGTTGTTCATGAGAAAGAAATTTACATAAGAATAAAATTGGGTTGAGTGCATACAGCAGGCATTGCCAAATCCTGACTGGGAGCTTACCACGGTCGTTGTAAAGAAAAGTGTACAATCATTGCATTCTACCAGTGCTAACATATGGGGCAGAAACTTGGAGGTTAAAAAGAGGGAGAGAGAGATAGAAGAGAGGAAAGGCAGGGAGGTTAACAAGACGCACGTCCGGTTTGCTACCCTGCACTGGGGAAACGGGGTATAGGGATGAAAAGAGAGAGAAAGGAAAGAGAGAAAGCACAGTTTCGCGCACATTTGACATTTTGCCCGATGTCTACAGACGGTCGCCAAGACCGGTCGACTTGAGGTAGTGAAACAAGGCTTTCGTGGCTTTCTGTGCCATCGACGCATACGGCCATGGTCCAAGGATCTTGATTTCCGAAAATGGTCGAGAGTCCAGCCGATTCAATGCTGTGGAGGTTAACAAAAACACTCGAGAACAAGTTAAGGACCACACAAAGAGCGATGGAACGAAGAATCTTAGGACTAACGTTAAGAGACAGGAAGAGAGCGGTGCGGATCAGAGAGCAAACGGAGATAGCCGATATTCTAGTTGACATTAAGCGGAAGAAATGAAGCTGGGCAGGCCATGTAATGCGTAGGATGGATAACCGGTGGACCATTGCAGTTACAGAATGGATACCAAGAGAATGGAAGCACAGTCTAGGACGGCAGAAAACTAGGTGGGGTGATGAAGTTAGGAAATTTGCAGGCGCAAGTTGGAATCAGCTAGCGCAAGACTGGTAATTGGAGATTACAGGGAGAGGCCTTCGTCCTGCAGTGAACATAAATATAGGCTGATGATGATAACAGTTGTGTGTGACGCAAGCGTGTATGCGCGACAGCGCCGGTGCCTAGAATATACTGGCTAGTGTGGCGACCGCGGCCTCCCGGGTGGCGCCGCATGCAATGAATGTCGGCGGCTGCCGCTAGGAGCGCTGCAATGCAAGTGGGTGCTGCTGCCGTGCAACAACACGGCAGCAGGACCCGATGAAATCCCAATACAGCTAATCAAAAACCTCGGTCCAAAAAGCAAGGCACTGCTGACTAATACCATAGAGCAAGTGATTAGAACAAAGAAAATTCCCGTTGGATGGCATGAAAGCAAGATGAATCTCATCTACAAAGGCACAGGAGATAAGGATAAGACGAGCTCGTACAGGACAGTTACAGTAACCTCGGTGGTATATAGAATGGCAATGCAAGCCATAAAATTAGAACTGTCGAAGTGGGTGGAGAAAAACGATGTATTGGGGGGAACTACAAAATGCGTTCAGGCCAGGCAGACGCTTAGAGGATAATATGTTTGTACTAACTCAGTGCATAGAGATTTCAGTAGCTCAGAAAAGACCTTTATGGAAAGCATTTCTAGATATTAAAGGAGCTTATGACAACGTAGACAGGGAATTGCTGTGGAATATTCTTCATTACGAAGGCATAGATGACGATTTCGTGGAGTTGATGAGGGAGATATATAGAGACAACCAAGTACAAGTGGTATGGGAAGGTCGAAAAGGAAATGAAATGGTGGGAATTCGCCAAGGATCGAAGCAAGGATGCCCTCTGTCACCATTGTTGTTCACGCTTTACGTCAAGGTTATAGAAAGGCGACTGGAAAACAGCGAATTAGGTTTTGATTTATCCTACAGGCGTAATGGACAAATGGTGCAACAGAAGGTCCCTGGACTGATGTACGCGCAGACGACATTGTGCTACTAGCGGACAATAAAAAAGATTTACAGATACTTGCGAATATCTGTGGGAATGCAGCGACAAATGGGTCTTAAGTTTAGCACAGAGAAATCAGGAATTATGATCTTTAATGAAGAGACGAGTAACTTCGTGGTGTCAATTCAACAGCAAGTAATACCCATAGTGAAACAATATAAGTACCTAGGCAAAGGAAAGAATTTCTCAAGCAACCACGAAGATAATCTGAAAATAAAGGCGAAGCGGAATGCAGCAATAATGAAACACAGAGCACTGTGGGGCCACAATAAGTATGAGGTGGTGCGTGGAATCTGGAAAGGAGTAATGGTGCCAGCGCTAACATTCACAAATGCCATTCTATGCTTAAAATCGGATATATTGGCAGGTTTGGAAGTTAACCAAAGATCAGTAGGCCGGTTGGCTTTGGGAGCCCACGGTAATACCACAAATGAGGCAGTGCAGGATGACATGGGTTGGACCTCTTTTGAAGTCAGAGAAGCAGAGAGCAAAATTAGTTTTGAAGAAAGGCTCAGGAACCTGGATGAAAATAAATGGGCGGCTAAATGCACAACTATCTCTACATGAAAAGCGTGGAGTCGTGGACACAGAATGGAGGAAGAGGTCAAGGAAGTTGGCAACCAAGTACGGTATAATCGAAACTGTAAATAGACAACCAGGAGTCATCAGAAAGAAAGTGAGATAAATAGAGACCGTGAATTGAATGCAAAGAATGGAAACAAAAAGGACAATGGAGATTTACAAGAATGAGAAGAAAGAAATTAGAAGGGAAAATCTGTACGATAACACAAAGGGCAGTGCCTTGCTATTTGAGGCTCGAGCCGGTTGCCTAAGGACCAAAACATACCGGAGCAAATATTCGGAACTAGATGAGACATGTGTATGCTGCAGTAAAGATCCAGAGACCACTCAGCACATCCTAATGAAATGCGACGGGATCCACCCAGCGAGAACCGTAGGTAACGTGCAACTCCCAGAAGCGCTTGGGTTTAAAGTGGAAGGAAACATCAACAGATCAGCCGTAGAGATCAGCAAGAGACGATTAGAGTACTGGTGGAAAAAAAGCAGGGAAAAGATGGATACGACCTGATCTCTTAAAATCATAGGTAGCGGTACAAGGTAAATTTTTGAAAAAGAAAAAGAATAATGAGAGGTATACCAAAATGCTAGATAAAGAACATGTATAGCATACCTGATTAAATCAAGCAGGCTAGGTGACTATTTGTAGCCGCTCCGTTTCAAAGGAAATGCCAATAAATCATCATCATCATCAGGTGCATTGATGCGAACGGGGCCCGATAACGCTATCGCGTTTCACTCTTAAAGGCGAAACTTAAGCGTCCTCCAATTTCTGTATGTATTGGGCTTAAAGTGGAAGGAAACATCAACCGATCAGCCGTAGAGATAAGCAAGAGACGATTAGAGTACTGGTGGAAAAAAAGCTGGGAAGAGATTGATAGACCTGATCTCTTAAAATTATAGGTAGCGCGGTACAAGGTAAATTTTTTGGGAAAAAAGAAAAAGATTAATGAGAGGTATACAAAAATGGTAGATAAAGAACATGTATAGTATACCTGATTAAATCAAGCAGGCTAGGTGACTATTTGTAGCCGCCCCGTTTCAAAAATGATGCCATTAAATTTAAAAAAAAAAAGTGCCGCGGCCCCCGCTCTTCATAGACCGCCATGTTTTCAGAAGGCGGCTGCTGCGCTTTTTAACGCGAGAGCGTAAGCACCCCGTGTCGCAGGAAATATGGCGTCGGCGTGGATGCCGGCGTTCGTGGCGGAGAAAATCAACCCGAACCACCGCAACCGCGAAGGCCCTTCACAAGGTGCAAGCTTTTGGTGAACAAAAATTGAATTTCTCACAGTGAAATCCGTCAGAAAAACAGTAAAGTATGACTTAACCACAACCTACAAACATGGTGGCGTCGGATTGTAATTTGAATGTACGAGAAAACATAATTATGTAACGAGGAAACTCAAACACAAACCCCTTTTCCAGCATTTCTACCAGACCTACAGCCGCGCGCTCGGGTAGTTTATCAGAGGTGGTCATAGCGCTAGAAGACACGGACAAGAACGAGAGAACAGGACGAGCGCTAACTTTCAACTGACTTTTTATTTCGAGAAAAAAACGTATTTGTAGGCCCGCATACAGAAAAGGCCCGATCATCGCACATGAAAACTGGCCGCATTCAGGAACGCAAATTCATTCGTAGTCAGAGCAACTGAAGGGGAGCTGATGCAGCTATCACCGGCCCTCGCTATCAGAGTGGCTTCGACAACCTCTCGCGTAAATTCATCTACATTTCTATACAAAATAGAACACTTCTTGAACAAGGGCTTGCACCCACAATCATTGCAATGCACAGAAACATCTCGGTATCGGTTCAATTTTTGTTTGTGTTCTCTTAACCTATCATTCAGGCACCTCCCAGACTGCCCAATGTAAACTTTCCCGCACGATAACGGAAGGCGATACACAACATTCTTTACGCACGACACAAGAGGGGGCTGATGATTCTTTTTACAACCTGCACGTTTCTTGGCTAACGGATCTGTGGCACTGCATAAGCTAAGCAATTTCTGCGGAGCGGAAAATATTACATCTACTTTAACCTTTCGTCCAAGCTTCTTTAGAGCGTGTGATACTTTATGCAAATACGGAACAACAACCTTTTTCATGTTGTCATTACTGCTCCTGTGCATGCCATTCTGTTTCTTTAACTTCTTTAACGCATTTTCTGCTACTGATACAAGTACATGGTCAGGGTATCCTGCGTCCGATAGACGTTCTCTTTGTATGTCAAAGCTAGTAGACATTTTATGGGGACGTATTTGAAGAACGCGTTGTCAAAACAAAGGTTAGCGATTGCTCGTTTCACCAGCTTAGAATGTGATGAATGATGCGGAAGCAGCATCTTATTGTCACGAGGATGGTATTCCCAACAAATATGATTATCGAACAAAAAAATTCTTAAGTCTAAAAACTGGATGGAATTATTGACAGGTAGTTCATGTGTTATCTCCAGATTGTCAAGACATCGAGAAAAAATGGTAAGTACATCATTTACAGACTGAGTAGAATTAAACAGGACTAGGTAATCGTCCACATATCTAAAAATTTTGGTGATCTTCACCGCTGACATAGAAATTTCTATAACTCTGTCATAATGAGCCAGGAATATATCACTGAGTATGGGTGCCAGCTGACACGACCCAATGCAAACCCCTCTCTTTTGAAGGTAGATGTGTCCATCGCATTCAACGTAGGTTGATTGCAAATAAAACGTAAGAAGTTCTAAGAACCCACTAGCTGATATGCCTGTCTTAGTCTGAAACCCAATTACCCCAAAATGATCAATGCATTCTTCAACACATGCCAAAAGGGGGCTTTGGGGCATGGGGTAATACAAGTCCGTCACGTCAATAGAGCAGGCTGAAATGCCCTTGTCACAATTCGTTCTAAAGAACTGCACCACATCACTCGAGCTTCTTGTAATGAACGGATCATCGATGTGCGACATGCGTAATGAATCCTGAAGAAAACTGGCGATCGCTTTCTGCCAAGTACCTCTATCTGACACTATCACTCTAAACGGCCATTCTGGTTTGTGAGTATAAGTAAGGTTTATGAGCTTTCACAGAAAACACGACTTTCAAGTGAAAGTCCTCACTTTTCTCCAAGCACTTCCCTAGCCGAGCTAGGTTGAGGCGAGAGCACAACTTTTTTCCCCTCAGCCTCTACCTTCTTCAGTTAAACCTCATCGCATCTTTTAAGTGCAGAATTTACCGCTTCAAAAGCTTTTGATGCAAACTCACCCTCAGTGAGGACAACAAAACCACCGTCTTTACCCGCTGGTAGGACGCGCAGATAATTGTCCTGTAGAAACTGCTTCACGCGGCGAACAGGCTGATGGGTCGACGCAGGTTTCCTTCGGGACACAACACTGACACATTCATTCACGAGAATGTCATAATCTTTATCTGGTGCGGCCTTTGACACACGTCGGGTAGTTTACTTGCGAAAATGATATCCAGATGGCGCTCGCATCCACGGCAGGTGAAATTAGGACTTCGCCTGCCTTATGCGTTTTTGACACGCGCGCGCGTCGGGGCAATAGCAAACAATTAATAAAATAATAAAAAAGATGCTAGCTAGGGCCTTCACATTTTAATATAAGAACTCTTATATTGCCCCTAGAAAAACGTCTTACCAGCAATGCATTTCTGTTTAAAAGTGAAGTCGACTTTAAGGGGACCAGTGTAAGCTTGGTCTTTGTAAGCTGGCTTTCGAACGTTCTAAGTTGCAGTGAAGCCGTCATAAAGAAAAAAATTGGCAGCCGATCCACGAAGTGAATGCTGATGATGGAGCGAAGCTCCTTGGATGATTACGGCTGCTGCTCGAGCTTTCACTTCGGGGTCTTGCTGCCGTTGCCGGCGTGCTGCTGCTTCTCGTGCTCGTATCTCGGGGTTAGCTTCGCGGCGTTGCCGTTTGGCTGCCGCGTCTCGTTCTCGAACTGTAGGATCAGAGTCACGACGTTTGCGCTTACGTTCGCGCTCCTCCATACTGCAGTGCTAAGTGTATAGCGACAGCGGCGCAGCGCCGGCGCAACACCTGCGCGCTGCGTGCGCTCTGCGAACGGTTCTGCGCATGACGTCGTGCGCTTGCTCGGAGAGGGGTTTCCGAGCGGCGCTAAGCGGCGCCTGCGCAGCGCGACACCTGTGCGCGGTCGGTATGCGCGCTGCGTGCGCGACGGGGAGCTACGACGACGACGGCGACAACAGACGACGTGAGAGCCTAAGGAGCTTTGCTCCTAAAAATGCGATGAGAACGGGGCGCCCGATAAGGCTACCGCGTTTTATAGTCGAAGCTTAAGCGCCCTCCACTTTTTGTATTTTTAAAGCCGTAGGAGCAATAAATTTCTCATGTAGGAAGGGGATTTCTGGTTTAGATTTTTTCTTTACTATAAGAAGGCTTATTTACTGCTTGCTGCTTGCATTTGAGATTAAGTACCAGCTTGG
Organism: Dermacentor silvarum; assembly: GCF_013339745.2. NCBI lineage: Eukaryota > Metazoa > Arthropoda > Arachnida > Ixodida > Ixodidae > Dermacentor > Dermacentor silvarum. The sequence goes on from NC_051155.1 coordinate 32,687,620, forward strand.
CTGTGTTTCGAATCTCGAATTTCCGGTGGTTCAATTCAGGAAAAGGGAGCACGTTTTATAAGAAGGTCCAGCCCATTGCAACGTAGGATTTTTAAAGTATACTTATTCGGCGACTTTTTTCTAATGGAGAATAAGAATGCCTAATTTATATGGACATGTGAAACTGGCTATATATAGTTTTTTTTTACACAATACAGATTTTTATTCAAAAATGTAATGAAGGAAGCGAACGTAGCGTTTTCGCAGACGAGTTCCTAGACGAGGTGGACATTACCGCTAATAACGTGAGCTTCAGAAGACTAATTAGCAAAAATTTATTGATTAATTTTTTATTCGTGCCTTGGGGACAGCTGTCTAAATGGCAAATACAGGCGAGACGTTCGGTTTGCTACTTCCTCCCGCTTGTCCTCACGGGGCGTTTCGGTCCGATATGACAGCGGGGCCGCGTTTCCTGCGCTCCCTCGGCGCTCAGTTTCGATATTGGCTGAATTTACCGTTGGAATTCGATGATAAACATCTCGAATTAGGTGCGACGTTCAGGGTAAAAAAATTAAGATGCGTTAAAATGTGAGTACCTGCATATTCGCCAGTTCAGCAACTGTATAAAAAATTGTCGCATTTTCACCCGAAAGGCGAAGCATCAATTGCGATAGCAACTTAGTAGAGAGCTATACGGAGTAAGGATAGTAGTTTTATCAGCTGTATAAACTTGGACATGCAGCAGCACCAGCAACGCGCAGAACTGTTGTCCACGCTGTCGCCGTTTTGCCCGCGTTCGCACCGAACGCGCGCGGCGTTGGTGACTGTTGCCAGGGCCTCTGGGGGCGGCTCAGAGGTTTTCGACGAAATCAGAACGGGAAACTCGTCGAGCAGCGTCGGAAGTCTTTACCACTTTCTCGCCTCGCAACATTTTTATATAAATACGCATTTGGTGCCGCAGCTAAACGTCGCCTCCCCTCCCTCCCGTCCCCCCCACGGCCTTATGCACGACGGTGGGAGTCGCGTTTGCTCTCTATATATGGTGATTGTAAAGGAGGAAAGAGACGCTTAATTCTGCAGCCCTTCAGGGAGCACGGCGCAGAACGCGCGTTTGTTCTCCGCCGTGCGTTCGCTCCCCGTAAAAGCGCGCGTCCCGCGCGCCCTTTCACTCGCACATACAGCGTCCGGCGCGCGGCGACGATTTCATCGCCGTTGACGTCACACGGAACCTCACGGCGACGACAGAAATCCTCTTTGAGTGTCCATATAATTGCTAGCGCAATAAAATTGATTATAATTTGTTTAATTTGTCTTCTGAATCTTACGTTATTAGTGGCAATGTATGTCCGCCTCGCCTTGGAACTCATCTGCAAAACGCCATGTTTGCTGTGCTTATAGCCTTTTTATTGCGATAGCAATTATATGGACACTCAAAAGCAGATTTCTGCCGTCGCCGTCGCCGTGAGGTTCCGTATGACGTCAATGGAGATGAAATCGTCGCCGCGCGCCGAACGCTGTATGTGCGAGTGAAAGGGCGCGAGGGACGCGCGCTTTCACGGGGAGTGAACGCACGGCGGAGAACAAGCGCGCGTTCTGCGCTGTGCTCCCTTAAGGGATGATGATAAGTGGTTCTTGAGGGAAAGGGAAAGGTTGGCGCTATCTTCTGCAGCCCTTGAGGGAGCACGGCTCAGCGCCAACTCCCTTAAGAGAGAGAGAGATAAGTGGTTCTTGAGGGAAAGGGAAAGGTTGGCGCTATCTTCTGCAGCCCTTGAGGGAGCACGGCTCAGCGCCAACTCCCTTAAGGGCTGCAGAAGTAGGCGTCTCTTTCCTCCTCTACAATCACCATATATGTAGAGCAAATGTGCCTTCTTCCGACGCGCGACAGGCCGTGGGGGAGGGGGGAGGGAAGGGAGGCGACGTTTAGATGCGCCACCAAGTGCTTATTTATATCAGAGGCTCCGGCAACAGTCACCAACGCCGCACGCATTTTGAGCGAACGCGGGCAAAACGCCGACGGCGTCGACAACAGTTCTGCGTGTTGCCGGTGCTGCTGCATGTCCAAGTTTATACAGCTGATAAAGCTGCTATCATTACTCCGTATAGCTCTCTTCAAATTTGCTATCGCAATTGATGCTTCGCCTTTAAGGTGAAACTGCGACAACTTGTTATTTTTAAAAAAAGTACCCTGTATATTAAACTTCTCTTCGAAGATGCTCGTATATGTGCTTCGCATATTCATCGTCATAGGTTTGACAAACTCACCATTGTATCGCATATCGTGATGCGACTTACGTCGTGCAACAAGGACACAGCTCTCGACCGCGAGCTGCTCTTTCAAGGTAAAATATTAGCTTTTGCTTCACATAATTGCCAGAATGCTCCTATATGGAAGTATTCCTATCGATTGTTCGTTGTCCCCATACTTTCTTGCACTTTCGCTTTTTTTGCGATAGGAATTGTGTGGACACTCCAGGCGAATTTGCACCGTCGCCGTGATGTTCTGTATATAAAGTCCAAGTGCGATAACATTGCGGCCGCACGCCGTACTATGTAGGTGCGAGCGAAAGCTTGCGAGGGTAGGCCGAGAATAATGGTGGCTTGATTGGTACATGAGAACTGTTTGGTACATGCAGAAAACACGTACAATATTCCCCGTACATTGTACGTGTTTTCATAAGATATAACAAACATTTTTCGTCGAGAACCATGTCTCTATAGTACTGCTTCTTTGAAGCAGGCTTTAGTTAAACTGAGTCCACCATGAACAAGCTGGAGCTGTTAATTAAGGCAACTTTCTTGATCAATTGGATTATATCTCATCACAAGTTGTGTGACCTGTTTTGTCTCATGTCTTCATCACAGCTTTCCGAACACTACCATTTTCTTTAAATGAAGATGGCAAATAAATTATTTTATCTTTTTTCATTTCACCTTCACAGTAGGCATAAGCTAATGGTTCCACTGGCCCAGATGGCATTTTCATCCACGCGACTGGAATATAGATCGAGATTGCAGTACGGATGGCGACCTTCACTGGTGGTTTGCGGCCGTTGTGCACCATCATTTTGCAATCCATCAGCGCTCGCGGCTTTTAAACTACAGCGTTGGGCGCACTCTTCTGATACAGAAGCTTTGCGGTGGACACCAGATCCTTCGAAGTTCTCCGATTCGGCGCTCTCAACGGCTGAGCACAAGGAGGCCACCGACTGGGTGCGCCTGTGTCACTTTGATGGAAGTTCTTTCTCACAGATATGTATTTTGTCTCCTTTAATTTTCTGCTTTGAGGTACAAGGTATGTAGAATATTTATGGAGTATCGTACATTTCGCATTGATTCAAGACGCGGTTTATTGCGGCGAAGATCGTTGAAAACGCCGTCCACGATGATAGTGAACGTGCGTTCGATGAAACGGCTTTTTAAATACTTTTCACACACCACAGCAGTTGGCGCCAGCGTTTTGTCGTTTCTATTTATCCTTCGTTCCCATTCTGCGAGCCGTGTCATCAGATGGTGCAGTGAACAAGAATACAAGCCCTTCACTCGAGCAGTAAGTATACTCCAGCACAACCACGCAAAGCAAGTCCTCTCTTCACTGTCGCTGTGGTTTCAACATTCTTTCACCGCCGTCACATAGTTACCCTACACAGAGACACGGGAGCAGAACAACCACAAACTCACTCGAAGCTTTGATGACGCAAGAACAAACACGCAACACCGCAATGACACTGAACACGCAAACACAGAAATCGACGCAACCACTGCGAAACAACTCTAGCCAAGCAGACGACACGCGCAGTCGGCACCCACCTAGGGTGCCTAAAGGCTGCCTCGATGCCTGCGCCGCCATTCAGCTGGCATCCAGGCACCCTACACCCACCTAAAGTTCTTATATATGGATTTTACACCCACCTGAAGTCCCTATATAAGAAAAGTACCGCCATCATTTGATAAACGCCGCTTCTCTCTCTCCTGTATCTCCGATTGGACGATGATAGCGCGCGCTTTTCACTTCTCTATATTTTCTTCTTTTCCGCCTCAGAGCCATGTTGAAAGTCCTCTGCGCAGCCGCAGTCACCGCCGGCGGCGGCGGCGCGCGCCCGGCCTGAAAGCTTCAACGTGGACTTTCTAGGTGCGCCACCGTCTACTTGGATTTCGCAAGCAAAAAGTAAAGACGAAAGCAAGCGCTTTAGGAGAGGAGGCGGCGAAGGAAAGAGTAGATGGCGGTACTTTTATTATATAGGGATTTTACACCCACCTAGGGCAACACCACCTAGAACTAGAGATTCTAGGTGGTGTTGCCTAGGGTGCCTCGATGCCAGCGCCGGCGATAACTTTAGGTGGGTGTAGGGTGCCTCGATGCCGGCGCTGGCATCGCCGGCGCTGGCATCGAGGCTCCCTACGCCCACCTAAAGTCCCTTGATGTAGGAAAGTACCGCCACTCTTTGTACACTGGCGCCAGCGCGCGACCTCCTCGCCTCCTCCTCGCCCCTCGCGAGTCCCCTCCGCGGCAGACGGCCTTGCGCCCGTTTTCCTGCACGATGATTGGTCTCCCTGCCGTTGCCCTTGGAAACGAGCGGAGCTTGCGTTTTGATTGTGTTTTGCTTTTTCGTTCGCGCCATTTTGCGCCTCAGCTCGGCTGGCTCGGCGTATAGAGACCGTCTTCGCACGCTAACATTGCACGCTGTTTCGTGCACTGTCTGCTGGCGCTATGCCGTGCTGCTGCCCATATAACTGCAGCAAGAAGCGTGATGATGGCTATGCAGTTTTTACGATACCGCAAGGCAAGCGTGATGGCTTGCGCAAGAAGCAGTGGCTGCACAACATTGGCCGGAAGAACTTTGTTCCGACAAGGAGCAGTGTTGTTTGCGAGGTAAGGCGCCTTTCTTATTGCTCGCATCAAAGCATCCCCTAATGCTGCATTTTTTCAATTCTTCCGGCCTGCTCATTAGCGTTTTTGCTGCGGCAATTTGTACGTTGCATAAAAATGGGGTTCTCCTCAGAATGCTGAATATTCTGCTGGGACTCTATCACCTCGCACGTCGTCAACTCTTATTCAATCGAAAATGGCATATTTGTACACTAGCATTGTTTCTCACTCTGAATATTATATGATACTCTTCTACGTTATCTGTATCTTGTCAAATAACGTTTTTTTGCTCGTGCACGAAAATAAAGCATCTTACTGACCATTCTTTTCGTTTTTTGTGTGATAAATGTTTTTCTGATGTCTAACCAAAATCACAATTTTAACTATCCTACTACATAATATTGGTATGTTGGTGTGAACTATCAAAATACCTTTTCCAGAGGCGTTTCTTTTGCCTAAACATATAGAATGCCTTCTCCCATAGGTATACCGAGTATTTTTTAAGCTTCATTGACACCGACGCCTAAAGAATAATCTGTAAATACCTTTCCTCAGATTCTGTTATTGTGGGTGATGAGTGGCTGCCGGCACCGCTTCATGGCACTGAAATTGCGCAACCGTCCTATTCAATGCAGAAACCACAGCGCAAAAGCTACTTTGACATTGAGACAAACACATGGACGGACTGTGCTCTCGCCAGTAATTCATTATAAGAAGGCACACTGAATATAATACCTGCGGTGCACATGCGCGCACATACAAGAAAAAACTGCCAAACATAGAGCGATCTGCCACAAGCAATACTAGATCAGATGCAAAAAGTAAAGCAGCGTATCATGTGGCAGAAAAATAACTGGAGTATAGAACTCGCCTCAAAGCTCCTTTTACATCAGTGAGTGTCATTCATACGGCTTTAAGATGAAACCAACGTCCTCATAAACGTTGCCTTCAGCATTCTCCATGCTGTTATCACCATTTTTCAAAATATTCTACGCCACTGGGGCGCGCAACTGGCCCAAAATAATGCGCCTCCATCGAATTCTGCGGCCCGTCCGCAGCAGCCCAGGCGCAATAGCGTGCCGTGCGCAGCGCGCGCAGCCGGCGGACGAGGAGAATTGAGGAGGAAAGCGCGCGCGCGGAGGAGAGTGTCGCTACTTTCAAGATCAAGGGGTTACCCACCTAAAGCCCCTATATATAAAAAATGTCGCCGTTTCGCCCGAAAGGCGAAGCATCGATTGCGATAGCAAATTAGTAGAGAGCTATTCGGAGTAGGGACAGTTTTATCGGCTGCATAAACTTGGACACATTGGCTCACTAACTGAATGAACAATCGTGGTGTCAGCGCGCACAAGCAAACATGAAAAGATCACACTGAATGACCGCAGCCAACGACTGTCAAAACGCTGGCAGCAAGCGCAGGTTCGCGCGATCTATCGCTTCAACGGAAACCAGAGCCGTGTGAAGATAAGAGACGGTGCGGGCGACGGGCACCACCGGGCAAACTGCGAAGGAGAAGTTGGCAGAGGAGCGCCAGATCATCCTCAAGGCGGCCGGCCTACCAATCAACGAGCACACTGCTCAAGACCAACTTCGCGTCAACGAAATCAGCAATACTATCCTAGTGAGCACTCCGAATATGGACCGGGCCGACTCCTACAATACCATCCGCACCCTCAACTTCAACGGAACAACCCACGTAGCTGACCCCTCGGACACCTGTCGCGGCGTCATCCTCCTACCCATCGACTCACCCGAGCAAGCCATCCTCCCCACCCTCATCAGCTACAATCCTGACCTCACAGTAGGATCCGCCAGGCGATTGGGCAACACCGAGTCCATCCTGATTACCTTCCAAGGGAAGCGCGTCCCCTACTACATCAACTACGAGGGTTGTGCCCTCCGCTGTATCCCTTACCGGCAGAAGATCGAGGCTTGCACTCGCTGCCGCAAAGTCGGCCATCGCCAGGACGTGTGCCCGTTCTCCACAGACACACGCTGCCCGAATTGTGGAACCCTCGACCCCTCCATGGACCACGACTGCAAACCGGTGTGCATCGTCTGTAACGGTGCACACCCTACGGGCTCCCAGCTTTGCAAGCAGCGCTACAAGCCCCAACAGACTCCCTCCAAGGCAAGGAGCCAACAAGCACCCTCATTCCCGGCCATAGATCCTGCCAAAGCCCGCGCCAGGAGCAGCAGCAAGACCCCAGGGCCACACTCTACCTCCCAGGGCGAAGCCTGGCCCGCCCTACTACCACCACCGCCACCTCCCTCAAAGCAAGCAGCACCCCCACCCCAGGTAAGCTGGGCTAGGGTAGCCTCCACCTGCTCCTCGCCATCTCAGCCCTCCAATCTCGAAACATCTCTCCTTCGAGAGAACGCCACTCTCAAGGAGGAGATTCGCCAGCTAAAACTGTCGCTTCAGTCCACCCAGCCACCCTCCCCCTCCCCCTCTCAACCTTGTACTCTCCCATCATCGCAACCTCTCACACCATCACTCCCATCACCTACCCCTACGTCCAACGAACCACCCTCTCCCATGGATGTTGCTCCTGAATCTCAGCCACCTACGACACCCTCTCCCCCCAACAAACGCAAAACCCCCGATACGCCGCGCACGGAAGATCGCCTAGACGATACCCTCCTTGGGTTTAACGATAGAATAACCACTCTTGAATCCAAAGCCCACCAACTACAACAAGACTTCATGGCCTTCCAACAAAGCTGCACCGCGCAATTTGTCGCCCTTAATGACAAACTCGACCGCTTTCTTGAGTCCGTTATGGCACAACTAGCCACTCTCACCCAAGCCATCACTCCACCCCCAACTAACTCTCCACCCCCAACTAACTCCCCACCCGCACTCCCGAGTGATGGCGAGTAGTCCTGCCCGCTCCGAACTCGTAGTCTGGCAATGGAACTGCAGAGGGTTTGGCCGTAAGAAAGCCAGCTTTCAACAGTACATTGCCAGCTGCAACAATCCGCCTGCCGTCATCGCCTTACAGGAAACCCATGGAACCGTGCAATTCCCTAGTTACAATATCATGCAAGCAAAATGCAACACCAAACCTAATACAGCCGTACTCATACTTAAACATCTGACCGCCACCCACTCTAAATTCGAAGACATTGACATAGAGCACGACTTTATCGAAATTCTTCCTCGCAAAATTCGCACTCCGGCGTTATACATTCTGAACGTTTACAGTCGCCCTAAAGACAAACATGACAAATTCGACAAACTATTCGCTCATGCCCTCTCCGCTGCCGGTAAACACCCCCTCCTAATTCTAGGAGACTTTAATGCCCCTAACCAATTATGGGGTCATTCCAGCAGTACACCCAAGGGCAGAGCCCTCTGGGCACACATACAAAATCACCGCCTTACACTCCATAACGACACTGACGTACCCACACGACTTGGTAACAGCGTTTCCAGGGATACTTCCCCCGACCTAACACTCACACACAGAATCCAGCACGCCAACTGGACTAACTTACAAATCAACCTCGGCAGCGATCATTACATCATCCAAACAACCTTACTGTTCCGCCACAAAGTCCTCGCACCAAAGCCCCTCAATCTCACTAAATGGGACCAGTTCCGCGATGCAAGGCAAATGTCCGCCCCTGCCGACATTGCCGACATCAGGGAATGGGTCCAACAACTCCACGCCGATACACAGGCACACACCACAACCCTCCCTCTTGACACACCGCTCCCCACAGTCGATGCCAGGCTCCTACACATGTGGGGAGCCAAGGCATCTCTCCTGAAACGCTGGAAAAAGCACCGCCACAATCGAAGGTTGAGACTTAGAATTGCTCAGCTCGATCTCCAAATTCAAACATATGCCACCCAGCTGACTAACCAACAGTGGGGCCAAATATGCGATAGCATGCACGGTCAGCTTGGTAGTAAGCGGACGTGGCAACTATTACGACACCTCATAGATCCCACCACCTCACGCACACAACACAACCATCATATAAACAAACTCTTACACGCTCACAAAGACAACTTAAAGGGACTCTATGCTGAGCTTCGAGAAAAACACCTTCCCCCCGCACGTCGTTTCTCCATTCCCCACTACATCGGCATACCTAATCCGGACCTTGCTACACCGATCACAGAAGCCGAGGTGCGCCACGCGTTGGCTAACCTCCGCACGACCTCCGCTCCTGGCCCCGACCAGATAAATAACAAAATTCTCCGAAACCTGGACGACAATTCTGTCAAGGCACTCACAACATACTTCAACCACTGCTTCGACACTGGCACCCTTCCATCCTCGTGGAAGGATGCCAAAGTCATCTTTATTCCCAAACCCCACAAACCCGTAAACATGTCAAACCTCAGACCAATCTCACTCACCTCATGCATTGGCAAAACTTTCGAACACATTATCCTCAACCGCCTCAATAAATATATTGAGGAGAACAACCCCTTTCCACCAGAGATGGTGGGATTCCGCCGCGCCCTGTCGTGCCAGGACGTTATGCTTCGCTTGAAGCACGACATCTTGACACCTAACCCTACTCACGACACACAAGCAATTCTAGGTCTTGACCTTCATGGCGCTTTTAATAATGTGGATCATTGCGTCATACTTCGGGAGCTAAACCTTCTTGGGGTAGGCGAAAGGATCCACAATTACATTGCCGCATTCCTCTGCAACCGCACCGCGACAATATTTATTGGCGCGGAGCAATCCCCTACCTATCACCTTGGGAGCTTTGGCACGCCCCAGGGGTCCGTGCTATCTCCCCTGCTCTTCAATTTCGCCATGCTCCACCTGGCACGCTCCCTTAGGACCATCCCAGGGCTGAACTTCTCCCTATACGCGGACGACATCACCCTCTGGGTCACAGGTGGCTCAGACGGTGAGATTCAAGACGTACTGCAGGCCGCCGCCGATAAGGTGGAGGCCATAGCGGGACGCATGGGTCTCGTCTGTTCCCCCGAGAAATCTGAAATCCTTCTCCTTCCTGCCCACACCGGCAACCGTAGACACACTCCCGACATCCACATCCTCCTCGGCAACAAACATATCCCCAGGGTAGACAAGCTCAGGGTTCTCGGTCTGCATATTCAGAGCAATCGACACAACACGCACACCCTACAGACACTCCAATCCACCGTCGACAACACTCTCAGACTGCTCGGCCGCGTGTCCAACCGACACGGCGGTCTGCGGGAAAATGATCTTCTCCGACTAATACACGCCTTTGTCATCACAAAGGTAACTTACACACTCCCATACTTACACCTTCTCAGAAAGGAGACTGACAAGGTCAACACCCTCCTTCGCAAAATCTATAAATTCGCCCTAGGCCTCCCACTACGCACGTCCACAGAACGGCTCATGCAGACCGGTACCTTCAACACACTCGACGAGCTCGTCGAAGCCCATCTCACCTCCCAACAAACCCGCCTTTCCAAATCGAAAACCGGACGACACATTCTCAACTCCTTAGGCATTTCTCCACCATCTCTCACTCACCCCAAACACACCATTCCACACCACATACACGCGAATTTACACATTCCACCACTCCCTAAAAACATGCACCCTATACATCACATCCCACGCAGGAGGCAAAGGGCCAAGGCCCTACACAGAAAATTCTCCAATTCAACCGACGTGCTCTATGTCGACGCCGCCGAATATAGCACTGGCTCCAAATATGCCCTCTCAGTAATAAATTCGCATGGCCAGTTAGCTACGGCCGCCTCTGTCTATGCTTCTTCTCCGGAGGAGGCGGAGGAGGCGGCCATAGCCCTGGTTTTCACTATTCCAAATTCCTCCGTCATTGTCAGCGACTCAAAAACAGCCATCAGCAATTTCGGAGCGGGCAGGGTGTCAAGGCAAGCCCTTTCCCTAACCCTCTCTCGCCCTCCCACACAAGACGTAGGCCTGATTTGGACCCCAGCACACGCGGGTCTCGCCGGCAACGAGGTGGCTCACGCCAGCGCCCGAGGATTAACGGACCGGGCGCGGGCATTAGGTGAGTCGCAAATCGTTGCTTTCGAGAAGCCGCTTTCCGCGCGAGATCGCCTTCTCACATTCCACGACATCTGTGCACATTATACACTCGATCGTCTGACATTTCCTCCCTTGGCACGTAATTCTCCACGTAAACGCGAGATCCTGTGGCGGCAGCTACAGACTCGCACGTTTCCCTCCCCTCACTTTCTACACGTCATTCACCCTTCTCTCTACCCTTCCCCGGCCTGCCGCTTCTGCTCAGCGGCCAAGGCCAATCTCGACCACATAATGTGGGGATGCCCTCAACACTCATTACCCCCTCCCCTTAATAATTTCATTACTAGTGAGGAGCAGTGGGGGGCTGCCTTGCGCAGCTCCAGGCCCGACGTTCAGGAGGCCATCCTGGGGTGGGCTGAGAGGGTAGCGGAGGACTACCTCGAGTAGACCCCTTCCCCCCTCTACCCCGCTGCCCCTTTCCTTGTAAAAAGGATAAATAAAGTTGTTACTACTACTACTGGCAGAGGAGAAGCTGCCCCCCCCTCTCCCCTCTTCCCGCTTTGTTGCTTTCGCGTGGGAGATTGAGTGGCAAGATACGCCTTTGGTGCCGGAGCACAGCGCGGCCCCGCCTCCCTCCCTCCCATACCCCCACGCGACGGTCGCGTTTGCTTTCCGCCGAGCGTTCGCTCTCCGTGATAGCGCGCGTCCCCCGCGCGCTTTCGCTCGCGCATACGGCGCGCGGCGACGATTTTATCGCCCTTGGAATCTATACGGAACCTCACGGCGACGGCGACGCCGACGGCAGAAATCCGGTTGAAGTGTCCATATAATTGCTATCGCAATAAAAGTAGCGCCATTCTTAGATCATGCCGCCACTGCGCTCACCCCGGCGTTTCCTCCTCGCCGCCTCCTGTCGCCCCAGCCTCCTCCGCTCCCCCATTGGCCAATCCATGTCACGTGGAAGCACGCGTTGCGCTTTTGTATATTTTTTTCTTTCCAGCGCGCTCCAACTGCGATTCTCGGGCCTGTGCGACGAAAGTGCTGTACGCACAAACGGATCAAACGTGTTAGGGACAAGAACTTCGTTGTGATGGCATGCTGCTGCACCTTAAGTTGCCGCAACCGACAAGGCGAGGGCAAAAGGCATTTTTTGTTTACCATCCGGCGTGCGCAAACGCTTGCTGCACACTTGATATTTGCGCCGTCTCGCATCGTCGCGTTGCTACTTCCAAAACGGCATTATTAAGGCCAGTTACTGACTGACGAAGCAAAATCGCGCCTCAAAAATGTCACAGTTTCGCCCTAAGGGCGAAGCAATGAATGCGATAGCAACACAGCAATGTCATACGAACTAAGGTGAGCGGCTTTGGTAGCAATATGAATTGTAGTGAACATGAGCTGATTAAGTAAGCAGGTGTGCCTGCGGCGTAAGTAGACCGACATGAAGAGAGACTCGATGAGCACGAGAAGGCGCGTGTGAAACGGTGGTGTTGATGAGAAGCGCTTCCCGTGGGCAGCGCGTGCGAAGGGACACACCTGTAGCGCTGCGCTGCCGATCCGGGCAGCATTGCATGTGTAGCGTGCGTTGGAAAATGTGGCCCGACTATTACTAACTGAATGAACAAGCGTGGTGTGAGCGCGCACAAACAAACATGAATAGATCACACTGAATGACTGCAGACAACGTCCGTCAAAACTCAGGCAGCAAGCGGATACGCCGCAGTGGCGAAGGTACGTGCGGTCTATCGCTTCAACGGAAACTGAGCGGCGAATGCACGGCGCATAAAGGTCAGAGCCGTGTGGAGATAAGAGACGGTGCGGTCGAACGAACGACGAGCGCGGTTGTTCGCAGCGTAGAAGTGCGCCCCCCCCCCCCCCCCCCCGCTCCCTCCGGCGCTGGCTTCCCGCTTCCTTGCTTGCGCGTGGGAGAGATAAGAGACTGTGCGGACGAGCGACGAGCGCGGTTGTTGGCAGAGAAGTGCCCCCCCCCCCCCCCCCTGCTCCCTCCGGCGCTGGCTTTCCGCTTCCTTGCTTGCGTGTGGGAGATTGAGTGCGTTCGCTCTCCGTGATAGCGCGCGTCCCCGCACGCTTCCGCTGGGGCATACGGCGCGCGGCGAAGATTTTATCTATACGGAACCTCACGGCGACGGCGACGCCGACGGCAGAAATCCGGTTGAAGTGTCCATATAATTGCTATCGCAATAAACCTTCTCCGCAGGGCGCGATCGAAGCCTCGGATTTCCTCTGGTAGCGCGTTAGCTGTCGTCTGCCACGGCAGGCCCGACGCAGGCGGCGCCACTGTCGATATCGCGCCTCGATCGCGCTGGTCGCGCCGAGCGCGAGCCGCGATAGTGGAACGGAGGAGGAACAACCGCGCTCGTCGCTCGCTCGCACCGTCCCTTATCTCCACACGGCTCTGACTAGAGTGTACTAGACAATGGTCGAGTGGGCCGAACGGCGCTCTGCCGCTGAGGCGCCGTTGGGGCGGAGACGCGCTCCGCGGCATATTCAACGTACTTTCGCTGCGGGCGCCGAGGCCGATTGCGCATACTACGCTCTTAAAATAGCGCTTTATTTCAGCTGCAAATTTATGTTTACACCATTTTGCCAAACATATATATTTGAGGCATAGATTATACAACGCGACGTCTTCAATTTTGCTGTCGTTGTCAAGCGCGTCGTCTGCTAGCGAGCGCGCGTTCGCTACGCGGACGCTAGCGCACGCCCATTTTTTCTCGCAGAACCTCTGTGCAGTACATTTTTAAATGTTTTAGTTGCTTTGGTGCGCCCATGACTCTTGACGGAATGTGCCAAATGTAGTTTAGCCAGGTGAACTGCTGTTTTTACCACTGTCCTCTAAAAGTAACTGGTATCTCCGCACCATGAAGGCTACGTAAGAAAATTTTATTATTGATATCGTGTCATTTTACACGCGCTTCTTGTTGGTGGATATTGATCAGGGACAATGATGGAAGAAAACAATATTAGAGTGAATTAAACCAGGTTTATTAAATGCGTGGCGCGAAGAATGACCAATGTATTTCTAGGTCATTAAATCAAACGGTACATAGACATATATATTTACGATATATATATGTAAGGGGAAAAATACAAATATTCTAACTGCAATAATTGAAAAAGTGAGAGCTCCCGACCGGAATAAGCGCACGTGTTTGCAGTAACAAACACACTTATTAGTGAATACTGGAAATAGAACTCGCATCCGCAGAAACAATGTTCACTGTAGGCAAAACCATCTTTTATATAATATATATATATATATATATATATATATATATATTGTGAGCATTATATTACCCCTTCATCTTCTTCATCTGTATATACTTATCATCATGGCCAGCGTCATTCGCTTCAGCGCGCGGCCTGCATAAAGAACCGTCGAGATTGAACAGCTGTCTCGCAAGTGGTGGAGGTGCGGGGTAAGCGGCGACCGGAACGAAGCTCCAGGGAAACTCGAAGTCGTAGAGGACCAAGGGATCGAGAGCACTCTCCACCACTTGCGATATATATATATATATATATATATATATATATATATATATATTGTACCGGAGCACATCGACACCAGCTCTGTGCCAGCCAGTGTGTGGAAGAAGACGTTGACGATCGTGTGGTTCGCGCTAGGTCGGTTTTCAACGATCCGGCTTGTTAAACCGCTTTATCAAGTCTACCTGCAAAATACTCTTGTTGCATTTGGTGGAGGTGCTGGGTAGTCCCCTTCAGCGTCCTGGAACTCCGCAGCCGTACGCTACCATCTGCCTTCACAATGACCGAGGACGCCGGACCCTCGCGAGCTTCTCCCGCTCCCACACCTGTCGTGTGCTCTGGGGTGCTTCATCTGCGTGATCCTCCAGTCTTCAGTGGCACTGACGATCACGACGTGGAAGACTGGCTGGCCGAGTATGAACGTGTTAGTGCACACAACAAGTGGGATGACCGCGACAAGTTGACTCATGCCATCTTTTATCTTACCGGCGTGGCCCATCTGTGGTTCAAGAACCACGAGGCTGATTTTACCACCTGGTCAGCTTTCAAAGAGACCCTCGTTTCGTTTTTCGGTCGGCCAGCGGTGCGCAAGCTTCGTGCTGAACACAGCCTCCGCGGACGATCTCAACAAATTGGTGAGACCTTCACAAGCTACATTGAGGATGTCATCGGCCTCTGTAGGCGAGTGAATGCGTCCATGTCGGAACGTGACCGAATCAAACACATCATGAAAGGCATCGACGATGACGCTTTTCATATGCTCGTGGCAAAAAACCCACAGAGCGTTACTGAAGTCATTGAACTTTGCCAAAGTTTTGACGAGCTGCGTAAACAGCGCATCTCCACACGTCGCCCTGGAATGCAAACGGCTGACCTTTCAGCTTTGGCTCCCAGCAGCGCTGGTTTTGATTACACCTCGTTGCTGCCTCAAATTCAGCAATACGTACGTGAGGAAGTTGCACGTCAGCTCTCTCTTGTGGCATCGGTCACTGAGCCTCTCCCCCCACTGGACCAGTCGCTTCGTCGGGTTATCCAGACGCAAGTTGCTGAGGCCCTCCCGTCCCCCGCTTCTCCGCCGCACGTTACGGCGCCGCCGCAAGTAACGGCGCCGCTAACTTATGCTGAGGCCCTTACACGATCTCATGCCCAACCGACGCCAGTCCCATCCCGCCCAGCCACCAACTTCTACACTCCGCCAAGTCCGGTACGGCCGGTTTACGTACCGTTCTCGCATCCGAGACCACCTCTAAACCCCTGGCGCACTCCGGACAACCGGCCAGTGTGCTACGCTTGCGGTATTCCGGGACATGTTGCGCGCTTCTGTCGCCGCCGCGGACTCTATTTTCGCGATGGCGCTCCCAACCTTAGCCATGTCCCTCAGCAAGCTACACACCGTCTTACATCTGACGCCGCGGACTCGTATTCACGTCGCCCCGCCTTCAGTTCACGCCGATCTCCTTCTCCCCGCCGCCGCTCCCTTTCCCCCATGCTTCGCCGTTCCAACCATGACCAGGAGGAAAACTAACAGCCGCAGTTCCTGAGGCGAGAACTGCGCCGTCGTCGAAATTTGCAAGGCCTCTTCTTTCGCCGCCTAACGAGATTGTAGTGTTTATAGACGGTGTCGCGACGAACGCTCTTGTCGACACAGGAGCAGCTGTTTGTGTGATTAGTGAGATTCTCTGCCGCAAACTGAACAAAGTGACGACTCCGCTTTTTGATATTTCGCTACGCACAGCGAGCTCGCAGCACGTCAAGCCTTCGGCCACCTGCACCGCTCGTGTTTTAATTCAAGATGCGCTCTACATTGTCGAATTTGTCGTCCTTTCTCATGCATCGCACGCCGTTATCCTGGGCTGGGACTTCCTTTCCGCGCATCATGCAGTGGTCGACTGCGCACGTGCACAACTCGCCTTGTCTCCGTTCTGTACCGCAACCGACGATGACCCTCGCCCGTCTGCTAAAGTGGTTGTCGCTGCTGACGTCATCATCCCTGCCTTCTCTGTCGCCTTAGTGTCCGTCACCTGTGACGCTGTCCCCAATTCAACTGCACTTTTTGTACCGTCTGAGGAATGTGCGCGTCGCCGGAACGTTGTCCTACCGTTCGCAGTCGTCTCACTTGATGATGATTCCAGTGCAGTTTATGCGTGTAATCCGTTTCCCTGCCCTTCAACTCTATTCCATGGCGAATCTGTTGGTCGTCTCGACACTTTTGATGCCATCTTTCCGTTTGATGCGCCCAATTGCGATACGACACCACTGCCTATCGATGCCGTCACTTCTGCCGCCGCTCCCGCCTCACCAGACCACGACGTCTTGTTGCGCAGCGTCGATAACGCGCTCCCGCAAGCTCAGCGCAATCAGCTCGTTCAACTCCTTGACCGTTTTCGGACCTCTTTCGACCTCGGCCAACCTTGTTTGGGGCGCACGTCAGCGGTTGTTCACCATATTGACACCGGTCACCATGCTCCACTGCGTCAGCGTCCCTACCGAGTGTCACAATCCGAACGCAGCGTCATCAGTGAACAAGTCGATGACATGCTGCAACGCGGCGTGATCCAGCAGTCACACAGTCCTTGGGCTTCTCCGGTCGTACTGGTGCGGAAAAAGGACGGCTCAATCAGATTTTGCGTGGATTACCGCCGACTAAACAAGATCACACGTAAGGATGTTTATCCTCTACCACGAATAGACGATGCTCTCGATTGTCTACAAGGTGCCGAATTTTTTTCTTCCCTGGATCTTCGCTCTGGATACTGGCAAGTGCCGATGGCTGCAGCGGACCGTCCAAAAACGGCTTTTGTGACCCCTGACGGGTTATACGAATTTAATGTGATGCCCTTCGGCCTGTGTAACGCGCCTGCGACTTTCGAGAGGATGATGGATTCTATCCTCCGGGGACTTAAGTGGCGTACCTGTCTTTGCTACTTAGACGACATAGTTGTCTTTTCTCCCAATTTTGCATCTCATCTCGATCGCCTCGAGCAAGTTCTTGAGTGTCTCACGGCCGCTGGTTTGCAATTAAACTTGAAGAAATGCCATTTTGGTGCCAGACGGCTTACGATTCTAGGCCACGTCGTTTCACAAGAGGGAATCCTACCAGACCCCGCCAAACTGCGAGCCGTTGCGAGTTTCCCAAGCCAGCCACTCTTAAAGAGCTCCGTAGCTTCATCGGCTTGTGCTCTTATTTTCGGCGTTTCATCCGTAATTTCGCCTCTATTATCGCCCCCTTGACTCAGCTACTTGCCAGCAGCGCTGACCTCTCGGCATGGAATCCCGATTGCGACGAGTCATTTACGACGCTCCGCCGGCTCCTTACGTCCCCTCCAGTACTGCGCCACTTCGATCCCAATGCGCCTACTGAAATTCACACGGACGCTAGCGGTGTCGGTCTTGGTGCCATCCTCGCCCAACGCAAAGACGGCTATGACGAGTATGTCGTTGCATATGCCAGCCGTACCCTAACAAAGGCACAGTCGAACTATTCTGTAACGGAAAAGGAATGTTTGGCAATTATTTGGGCAATCAGCAAATTCCGTACTTACCTTTACGGACGCCAATTTGACGTTGTGACTGACCACCATGCCTTATGCTGGTTGTCATCTATGAAAGACCCCACTGGCCGCCTCGCTCGTTGGGCTTTACGCCTTCAAGAGTATGACATACGTGTTATTTATCGCTCGGGACGCAAACATTCAGACGCCGATGCCCTATCCCGTTCTCCGCTTCCGTCTGACTTACTTTGTTTACAAACTTCCACCTGCGATTCGTCGTCCCTCAGCATCACCGACATGCCGGCCGAGCAACGCAAGGATCCCTGGATCGCTTCTCTGCTTGACGTTCTCTCTCACCGTTCGCTTGAATCTGTTTCACGCACCATTCGTCGTCAAGCGCATCACTTTGTCGTTCGTGAAGGCTTGTTGTACCGCCGCAATTACCTAACCGATGGCCGCAAGTGGCTGCTTGTTATCCCCCGTCATCTGCGCTCGGACATATGCACCGCCTTCCACGATGATCCTCAATGCGGCCACGCTGGCGTATTCAAGACCTACTCCCGCCTACGCCTGAGGTATTACTGGCGCGGCATGTATCGATACATTCGCCAGTACGTGCGATCATGCCTTTCGTGCCAACGCCGCAAGACTCCCCCTCATAGCACCGCTGGTCCTCTACAACCTTTACCGTGCCCTACAAGACCATTTGACCGTGTTGGCATTGATCTTTACGGTCCCCTCCACAACACTCCTGCGGGCAACCGGTGGATCATTGTCGCCGTCGACCATCTCACACGGTACGCTGAAACATCTGCGCTGCCAGCTGCCACCGCGATAGACGTCGCTCGCTTCCTTCTTCGCCGCCTCATTTTGCGACACGGTGCGCCCCGTGAATTATTAAGCGATCGTGGCCGCGTCTTTCTCTCAAACGCTATCGAGGCACTGCTCCAAGAATGCCGCATTGTTCACCGCACCACCTCTGCGTACCATCCGCAAACAAACGGCATGACGGAGCGTTTCAACCGCACCCTTGGAGATATGCTTGCGATGTACGTGTCCGATGATCACTCCAATTGGGACCGGGTGCTCCCCTTCGTCACGTAC
This sequence comes from Dermacentor silvarum, assembly GCF_013339745.2. Taxonomy (NCBI): domain Eukaryota; kingdom Metazoa; phylum Arthropoda; class Arachnida; order Ixodida; family Ixodidae; genus Dermacentor; species Dermacentor silvarum. The sequence continues at coordinate 32,706,555 of NC_051155.1, forward strand.
GCCTATAACTCTGCGCCACAAGCTACCACCGGCTTCTCTCCTTTTTTTCTTCTATATGGACGTGAACCATCCTGTTCCATGGACACCATTCTCCCCTACCGACCCGATGTCTCTGAAGCCTCGCCCGTTTCCGAAGCGGCTGCTTATGCTGAAGAGTGTCGTCAACTGGCTCGCTCGTTTACCGCGCAAGACCAATGTCGCCAAAAATCTCGCCATGACGAATCCGCATCTAGCGCTCACTATTCCCCGGGAATGCTAGTTTGGCTCTGGGTCCCGTCCACTACTCCCGGCCTTTCGACCAAGCTTCTCTCGAATTACCACGGTCCCTACCGAGTAGTCGAGCAAACATCTCCGGTCAACTACATCATTGAGCCGCTCGAGCCATCTTCCGACCACCGCTGCCGAGGGCGTGAAACAGTTCACGTCACTCGGCTGAAACCGTGCTACGACCCTCCTGTGCTGTCAATCCCCTAAGTCGCCAGGTTGGCTCCTTTCTGCGTGGGGAGTGATTGTACCGGAGCACATCGGCACCAGCTCTGTGCCAGCCAGTGTGTGGAAGAAGACGTTGACGATCGTGTGGTTCGCGCTAGGTCGGTTTTCAACGATCCGGCTTGTTAAACCGCTTTATCAAGTCTACCTGCAAAATACTCTTGTTGCATTATATATATATATATATGTGTGTGTGTGTGTGTGTGTGTGTGTGTGTGTGTGTGTGTGTGTGTGTGTGTGTGTGTGTGTGTGTGTGTGTGTGTGTGTGTGTGTGTGTGTGTGTGTGTGTGTGTGTGTGTGTGTGTGTGTGTGTGTGTGTGTGTGTGTGTGTGTGTGCGTGTGTGTGTGTGTGTGTGTGTGTGTGTGTGTGTGCAAGTGTTCTTATTATACTGTACGACGCCGAATAGTCATTTCCGTTCAAATGTAACGCAAAACAGCACTATTGAAATCTCAAAGGTGATTGACTGCATGCAAGTGAGGAATTTTATTCCGAATGATTTTGCTGCCAGAGAGTCGTGGCTGTTGCGCAGAGGCGCAGTTCTTGAGAGAATTAACGGACGGCCGGGTGTTAATAAGTCCTGATTAACAAGTTCCTAGCTCTCATTCAATATAAACGCCCCGTTTTGGGGCAGCCTGTAAATCTGCTAACTTGACTCAGACAAGAATTTTTGACAGTCTCACCATGTTTGCAACCCATTAAAACTGAGTGCCCAACGGGGTACCACACTTATCTTCTTCAACGAACGCAACAGATCTGCACGTATCTCTACGTGTATCTGAGACATGTCGTTCCTTTAATTGTTTCATTATAGTCGTTATGATAGTGCACCGGATAACTGAACGCAGCCGTTTGTAATATACAAGCTGCAGAGTTGCGCGGTCATACATTTGGGAACGGCATTACATTTACGCATGAAATATAGGATAAGCGTAGCATGTTTTTCTCGGAAATCAGACTCGAGAATAATTTATGTTGTTTACACCCCCAGAAATAAGCCGAAGAACGCAGCCACATGCTTTTTTTCTTTTTTTAACATGAGCAAATTCTTGGGTTTCACGTGGCAAAACCACGATATTATTATGACGCACCCGGTTTAGTTTTTTCCACCTGGGGTTCTTTAACGCGCACCTAAATAGAAGTACACGAGTCTTTTTTCCATTTCGTTCCCATCGAATTCCGCGACCTGGACTGAACCCGCGAGATCCAGAATTAGCAGCGCAATGCCGTATCTACGATATAGGCACTAATTAGGCTACCGCGCAGGCCTGCTTCCCCCCCCCCCCCTTTTTTTTTTTCTTTTTTGAAGTATGGACTGGAAAAACATTCCAGGTACGGCTTACGGCCAAAGATTAGCATATAGAATGGCTAACTAAAACCGTTTTCGGCGCTCGAGGTCCGACTGCAATAAATGACCCCGTACCAATTACTCCGAATGCTGTTACGCGAGAAAGGCGGAAACCTGAATGGAATGTTGCACTGCAGTTTACTCTTTTTTTTAATCTATGCCAATGCTTCCCGTAAATCTAAGTACAAGGCGCCGGATGGGGCAGGTATGCTTTACTTGTTTGAAGCGGCAAGCAGGAAGGTTACATATGTTGCTTCGTCTGCGTTTCGCAAGACCTACTGATAGAAAACTATATGCGCAACAATACACACGAGAGATACATGTTGCTTGAAAAACGAGAAAAATATTTTTTTCTCCAAAGGAAACCGTACAATAACATAGCAGAATGAAAGTCGACACTGCGGCCGCAATGCACGCGCAATCACCGAGCGGCATTAAAAAATAATAAAATATATAAAAGGAAAGGAATTTATTCTTAAGGCATAAATACATGTCATATGCAATTATGAATCCCATTTGATCGGCCTGAACGCAAATACCAGCGCGCGAAGTAGTACGAATGACCCTGCCGAGCAGTATCGCCAGCAGTTTCCAACGGCGCGACCTTGATGCGGCCCAATCCACTTCGACCGCAGCGCCGCCCCAGTATTTTTCCACGTCGGGCGCCTCACTGCAAAGCATGCGCCGCCCCAGCCACTCGTCCCACTCGACCATATTCTAGTACACTCTAGCTCTGACCTTTATGCGCCGTGCATTCGCCGCTCAGTTTCCGTTGAAGCGATAGACCGCACGTACCTTCGCCGCTGCGGCGTATCCGCTTGCTGCCTGAGTTTTGACGGACGTTGTCTGCAGTCATTCAGTGTGATCTATTCATGTTTGTTTGTGCGCGCTCACACCACGCTTGTTCATTCAGTTAGTAATAGTCGGGCCACATTTTCCAACGCACACTACACATGCAATGCTGCCCGGATCGGCAGTGCAGCGCTACAGGTGTGTCCCTTCGCACGCGCTGCCCACGGGAAGCGCTTCTCATCAACACCACCGTTTCACACGCGCCTTCTCGTGGTCATCGAGTCTCTCTTCATGTCGGTCTACTTACGCCGCAGCACACCTGCTTACTTAATCAGCTCATGTTTACTACAATTCATATTGCTACCAAAGCCGCTCACCTTAGTTCGTATGACATTGCTGTGTTGCTATCGCATTCATTGCTTCGCCCTTAGGGCGAAACTGTGACATTTTTTTTTCTACGCGGTTTCAACTGTCAGTCGTGCGAGCTTTCCGTCCGCTTTGTCGACCAGCAATGTCGTACCATTCATGCAGATGATTTCTAGGTTTCAGTTCACTCTGGGCGCGACGATGACGAGCCAAGAAAGGCAAGGATACGCTTTTATTCATAAAGGAACTTCGGTGGCCTTTTTTGTTTCTGCCAGGTTTAGCTTTACAACATATGCAGTTGCTTGGACGCACCGTCACTGACTGCTCTGCCTGCGGGTCAGTCAGACGGGTGAAAAAGTTATCGTTATCCGATAATTTATCAAGCGTATGGAAGCATTACTTTGAAAATCGGGTGCTGAGGCGATGGCTACAGCGGTGCATGCTGTTCTGTGATCGTATACCTAGAAACCGATATTGTCGGTATAACGGCGCAGCTAGCGCTAAAAGTGATAACGTTGCGCGCTGTCAACGGCATTTCTTGGTAGAAACTCTAGGTTCATTTGAAGTGGTACGTAGTTAGACGTTCTCGCTTTTTATTTTTTATTTTTTGTCAACAATGGCCGTATCGCCGTCATATTACGGCTGCGCATTATCTCTATCTGTGCTGAATGAGCTAAGGAGGCCTAGTTGGTTACGAGTATTATGTATGTATCTCGCTGTGTCCCGCTTAAATTCGCGCCGTAAAACCTCGTTTCATAATACCTCTATATGTGCATGCGAGTACTGACAGTTCTGGTTGTCTGAGTCAATGTTAGAGAAAGAAATATCTTGGGGAATCATTCCGTGTCGGCCCTTACACAGCTAATCGCCGCCTGATAAGTGGCACTGTACGTTCATTTTCTTTTTGTTCAAGGATGGTCTCTGCCTTGTTGCAGTTTTGGAAGTGGCAGCCATTCCTCTGTTGCTTGTGCACAGCTGACTCAGCAAGGGTTGCTGCAAGGCAGTAGTTACATGCGTTCACCTTTAACGCTTGAATTTGAGCAGCCAATGGCTGAACAGCCGACGATGGTTTTGCTAGGCACCTGCAACCGGGTAATATTCGAGTGGGACAAAGCCGGACTGCAAACGCAAGTGGCTCAGCCAGCTACGGCGTTGCGCTGCTGAGCACGTGCTCGCGGGATCGAATCCCGGCCGCGGGGGCCGCATTTCGATGGAGGCGATATACGAGAACGCCCGTGTGCTTGCGTTTTAGTGCATGTTAAAGAACTCCAGGTGGTCAAAATTAATCCGGAGCCCTCCACTACGGCGTGCCTCATAGACAGAACTGGTTTTGGCACGTGAAACCCCAGAAAGAAGAAGGGACTGCAAGCGCATCAATGGAATTCAAAGGCGAAGCGGTGGCGGCGGCTGCGCTGACTCGAACCGAAAGCAGCTAGCAGACGGCGCATCCCACAATCCCTCGCTATTTTACGGGTCACCTATTGCACGTGCGTATATATGTCTGTGTTATATGGCGTATGTTAAAATGACGATGGCACTTGTACTCTGGCGGAGAATCGTTCAAACCTGTTCGACCTGGGCCGATCATGAAGGTGGTGCTATCTAGGGGAACGCTCCATGCTTTGCCCAATTCATAATGCCTGCCAACCTGTGAACTTTTAAGATTCGTACGGATATGCGAAGGGGAGGAGAGTAAGGGTGGGGGAAGGGAGCAGCAGGCATTTTTGTTGGTTTTCAGACACCCATTCTGAGATACGTACGCACTTTATGATTATTTACGTTTAGACACAGTACATAAAGCGCAGCAAGCTAGGTATATATGGTATATACTATATTTGAGACTTAGAAACAATATAGTATTTTTGGATTAGTGACTCTTTTGGTTAATTTGCTTTTGCAAATTTGGCTTACATTAAGAAGTTGTCTGCATAGCTTACTCGAAGCAAGTAGCCCACAGTTTATCGTCTTGCAATGCCACAAAACGGCAGCGCAGGCATCACAGCCATTTCATAGACGTCAATCTTGCTCGCCCCATCCTTCAACAACCTTAAATATTCGCGAACACAATATATTTTTTGTAAAAAAATAACAAATTCATAACCTTTACGACAAATTCGGGAGATGGCAGGTAGGCAGACATGGCGGCATTAGACATGTATGCAGTTGCTACTCAAAAATATGAAAGTCGTGATTTGTTCTGCTCTAGTTTTATTGCGATAGCAATTATATGGTCACTTCCACCGGATTTCTGCCGTCGGCGTCGGCGTCGCCGTGAGGTTCCGTACAAAGTCCAATGGCGATAAAATCGTCGCCGCGCGCCGTATGCGCGAGCGAAAGCGCGTGGGGGACGCGCGCTATCACGGAGAGCGAACGCACGGCGGAAAGCAAACGCGACCGTCGCGCGAAAGGCCGTGGGGGTATGGGAGGGAGGGACGCGAGGCGACGCCATAGAGTTCATATAACTGACTCAGTATATTAACTCTATGGGCGACGCTGTGCTCCGGCACCAAAGGCGTATCTTGCAACCGGGCGTAAGGGAAACTTGCCACTCAACCTCCCACGCGAAAGCAAGAAAGCGGGAAGGCAGCGCGGGAAGGAGGGGGGAGGCACAGCTTCTACTCTGCCAACAACTGCGCTCGTACTTTGCCCGGCTTTGGCGGTCGCCCGCACCGTCACTTATCTCCACACGGCTCTGACCTTTGTATGCGCTGTGCATTCGCCGCTCAGTTTCCGTTGATGCGATATAGACCGGACGAACCTTCGCCCGCTGCGGCGGCTGCGTTTGCTGCCAGCGTTTTGACAGTCGTCTGTAGTCATTCAGTGTGATCTATTCATGTTTGCTTGTGCGCGCTGACACCACGCTTATTAATTCAGTTAGTAAGCGAATGTTTCCAAGTTTATGCAGCCGATAAAACTACTATCCCTACTTCGAATAGCTCTCTACTAATTTGCTATCCCAATTGATGCTTTGCCTTTCGGCCAAAACTGCGACATTTTTTAAGTATGTTAGCACTCAGCAGAGCAAACCACTAATTTGCTTAGCTAAGACGTCCTATCACACCTACTGCCTACCCATGGCGCTTGCATCTAGCGGCCGTGGCCTACCTATCCTGTCAGTCTTTCAAAATAAATTATGGGGTTTTACGTGCCAAAACCAGTTCTGATTATGAGGCACGCCGTAGTGGGGTACTCCGGAAATTTGGACCACCTGGGGTTCTTTAACGTGCACCTAAATATAAGTAGACGGTTGTTTTCGCATTTCGCCCCCATCGAAATGCGGCCGCCGTCGCCGGGATTCGATCCCGCGACCTCGCGCTCAGCAGCCCAACACCATAGCCACTGAGCAACCACGGCGGGTCCTGTCAGTCTTTCAGACAACTAAACAACGCGAGAACCTATTGACCCTTTTCGCGGCGATCCCGTGGGCGCTGCCATGTTTGATCACGTGAGGACGCGTCCATTGCTTGCCTCAACTGCCTCCTTGTTTACAATGGAAGTGTATGACGCCGGCGCGGCTTAGAAAACCTCTGTTTTCGGAGATATCGTAGACGGTAACTAGGTGGACGACACGAAGCTTTGATCACAGCTTCAGAGAACATGCAAAAGCGCTTTCGGAGCTGATTAAGCTATGTCCAAACGGCGCAAGCAGCGTATATATGGTGCTTGTTCTAAAAGCGGGGCTAAATATCCATTCCAAGCTATCCAAGCTTTCCGATTATGAATCAGTCAGGATTAGTGTGTTTTGCTCTTTGTTCTTTATTCGGCAAATATTTTGAAGCAGTGGCTTGTCAGTTTCTGACTCAGTGAAGTTCCTCGGTGCGGCCACTATTTGATTATTTTCTGCCTAATCGCTCGCGGGTGTGCTCAGTTCCGATATATTTGTTCTTGCTGCGCACAAGGCTTGAAACATAGCTGTTTTGTACATTGTAATACCTTGTAGCAAATATATATTACAGCTAGTAACTCGCTTACTCTTGTGGACCGTCACGAAACATTCAGCTTCGACCATTCGTGCGCCATAGGTGTAGTCCGTCATTTATTGTGCGTATACTGCAGTGCGCATATATTCAAGTGTGCGCCCATTCACTTATTCTTGATACGTCAGCGATAGAGTGGGCGTAAGTTTTCTTGCCATTTGGGACAGATGAGTAGAGATAACGTGCGCGAAAGTTACTATGACAGGAAGCGGCGCTACTCCCTTTGTCATTTTTTAACGAGTGGTACTCACTATTGCCGACGTTCTGGGATGAAGCCCTTTCTTTGAAGGTTAGCGATACAAGGCTGGCGGATGAGCAAATTTTTGTATCCTCGAGGAAAGCCGTACATCACTAAGTGCCGGTAACACGTTCTGACAGTTGCAGCAGCGGTCCGCGAACTTGGCCACACAGATTCATTCTATTCCTTAACATGCCAATCACTATTTTTGCAGCCAACTACTGCACACGTCTTCAATCCACATCTAGCATGATTGGAGCACAGTGTGCTAGCGAAAACTCAGTTGCATTTCCGACAGCTGATCGCACAGAAGCAAGGTAGAAGCGGTAATGGTTTCGTATTCGTGTGCGGTCGCTGAGGAGAGGTATCACAGAGGAGAGGAGAGTCACAAAACCAAACACAACACTAAAGCTACGAAAACATGCTACATACAAAAGAAAAAAGAGACAAACGTTCTGCATAACTGCATATACTCTCAAATGGTGCCTATAACTACGAACACTGTTTTCCTAGCACCAACTGAGATTATTGCAAACTAGTTGCTTCTTCACTGCGTCTGTAATATGGCCTTTCAAAGGTAAAGTTATCTCATGTGCCCGACATAATTTACTGGGTAACTAAGAACCAAAGATATCAGGCCAAAGGTTTGCCCAATTTAAAGGGACACTAAAGGCAAATACTAAGTCGACGTGGAGTGTTTAGATACCATTCCAGAAATCTCGCAGCGTTTGTTTCGTGCAAAAAGAGAATACTTTACGAGAAAATTACATCTGAAGGGTCCGAATACCTTTATCGCAACACCCAATTGCCTTATCCTAATATACCTTATCCTGACACCCAACCGGGGAGGGGTGGCGTTGCTTACGCCATTACCGTAAAGCCCCTGGAAAAACATCCCCGCCCTTTGCTGCCGTCGGTGAGTGAAACAGCGCTAGGTTTTTTTTTTTTTGTAGCGAGAGCTACATTGGCAGTATTCTCGCCGTTTCGCTGTGGCCGGTGGCCGTACCGTGAGCTGAGCCGTTGCCTAGCAACCGCCGCAGCTGGCAGCGCCGCGCCATCTGGCATGACGTCAGAGGAGGAGCCGGTGAAACCGCGTTGCAACAACAGAGGAGGAGCCGGCGTTGCATCGTATATATATATAGGAGGGGCGGCTCGGTGGGATTCGTCGTCACATATGGAAAAAGAGTCGGAGAGACTGAAAGAAGCCAGGCTTCGTCGTCGGAACGAAACGAAGAGGAGGCAGCGAGCCGAGGACACGGAGGAAGAACGACCCGCACGCCTCGAGAAGCGTCGTAAGTACGAAGCGGCCAGGCGAGTGGATTCAGATAACGATAGCACCCGAAACGTATTCAAGTCACTGGACGACAACCCCTTATCCTCCCGCCTCACCGACCATCGGGCCGTCTTTGTGGAAATTGAGAAACAAGATGAAGACTCAAAATAAATGCGTTACACTTTAAAAATGTCTAGTCTTTAATGTAACCATAACTTAACGAGAGGTAACAACCAAACCTAAACACTCAGACGTACGAAGCTAAACGATAAAGATGTAACCGTTGAGAGAACCAAGCTAAGCAATAAGATTAACCGTACCTCTCGCTACGCACACCCAGGCATAACTGAGTTAAGCGCCACAGCCATTTTTTTTTTAAATTTTGTTTTCACAACCATGCAGGAAGGAAGAGACAGACAAAGAACTTTATTGATGGTCCTGAGGAACCGCGCTACAGTACCTCCCTTTTCAGGGAGTCCCCGTAGCCGTCGCGGGCCGCACCCACGTCGGGGTCGAAAGATCATGGTCCTCCGCCCTGTCGCAGGCCCTCTGGACAGCCCGTAGTTGCTCTGAGAGGTCGCCGCTCTTAAGGGCTGCCTCCCAGTCCGTCAGAAAGGAAAAGAGTCGCAGTTTTGGCCGAAAGGCGAAGCATCGATTGCGATAGCAAATTAGTAGACAGCTATACGAAGCAAGGATAGTAGTTTTATTGGCCATATAAAGTTGTAAATATTCGCTTACTAACTAAATAAACAAGCACGGTGTCACGCGCGCACAGGTAAACAGGAACACATCTCGCTCGATGACCGCGGAAACTGTTCAAAGCGATGGAGTGAGAAAGCGCGCCAGCAGCAGCGGGCAAATTGACCTTCGCACTGTCTCTCGTTTCGCTTCAACGCGAACTAAACGTCGAAAGCACAGTGCATACAAAGCTACCGGAACTCGGCGCATGCACTTTGTACCCATCGCAGATCGCTTTGAAGATGAGGCGCCCGCGGGCGCGCACTTCGGCCACATCGCAGATCGCTTTCAAGATACGGTGCCCGCGCGGAAGCTCCGTCAGCAGCAGCCAGCCGCAAGAGCACAACGCCCCCCCCCCCCCCCCCTACCGTCTCCTCCTCCCCGTGCACTGCGAGTGAACGAAGAGCGCGCGCTTCCGGCCACCTTCCTCTCTCTGGTGCGCGAGATTAAGCTGTGGTTGCCGGCTCACCCTCGCACGCTATCACTCGCACATACAGCGTACGGCGACGGTTTTATAGACTTTATACGGAACCTCACGGCGACGACGACAGCAAAAATGCGCTTTGTGTCCATATAATTGCTGTAGCAATAAAATGTTCACAAAACACAAACGCGCGGCCATGGAGAAACCGAGCCAAGATAGAGCGGTGGATTCGCCGCTGCAGCTGATTTTGGTAAAGTGGCGTGGACCGTTCGGACACGGGCATCCCGCGAAATCACATATAAGTAGAATTCTCTGCTACTTGCAGTTTGTGCGAGTTTCGCGAGCCAGAAAAACCAGCGCAGCACTACGCGATAACGAAAATACTGAAACGCGAAAGCGCGGCCGGCGCATAGTCGAACGAAAACTAAACATACCGACCGCCTGCGTCGTTGTCAAGGGTGATGTCAAGGAGCTTTTTTTCTCTTCGTAAATATGAAATAGAACTGGACAATTAAAATTTTATTTCGCCTTATAATGCAATACTATGATGCCTTTTTTTATAACGAGTGGTTGAGTACTAGTGACAGAATTTAATTGAGTGCCTTCGTCATCGGGCAAGTACTTGAATGTCCCGCGGGAGTCTCTAATCGTGTCCTGCATTTACCTTAACTTCTCGATTACTAAGACTCTGTTCGCGATAATATTGACACCTTAGAGTTTCTCAAGCATTAATCTATAATTTTAGCTTGACTTAATATTTGCCTTTAGTGTCTCTTTAAGGGTTGCATGCACTGTAATAAGCCTCCTTCTTTCCTTCTAGCATGCATGAAAACCATGTCCTATAGCGTGCGCTCAACATGCAGCAGTTGAACCTTGAAAAGCGCATTACCAGGGATCTTGTTCACAATATCTGGAGACCGGCACCAGGCACAGCGTGATGGCACCTGCAGACCCCAGCATTACGAGTAAAAATGAAATGTCGACAAAGTAGTCCCTTAGGACCAAATAAAGTTTGTTGTTTGTCTCACTGTCACCGCATTATTTATGTGTTGATTCATGGCTTCAGGAACACAATTTTTGCATACCAGGTTCTGTGTCCATATCTTTTACAATTGAACTTCGATATAACAAACACAGATATAGCGATCGAGGTAAGTATACAAATTGACTGACCGTGCTTTATTTCAGCGGAGTATTCCCCTGCTAAACAAAATCAAAAATACGGATTGCAACACGGTATCGGTTATAGCAAAGTAAAGTTTTGTTTGCGCGCGCCTCAAAATATATATCCTGGAAACAAAAGTGCAAAATGCAGTCACCAACCGTTTTTTAAGACAGCTAATTTTTTGGACCAGCGCAATTATTCGGACTTCTCTGCGGACACTGCAGTGTTTCGAGTACACTAGTTTCGAGCATGCACGGTGTGCGCGCGATGCCGCAAACATGGTTGCCATGAACAAAGTTAGCGCCGTTGTTGCGGCTCGAGGTGGCGTTTGGGCCAGGAATCCACCAAGCCAATTGATGAGCAGGTCCGGTAGTAGAAATGAAGGAAAAAGGGTTTAATTTACATTATTTACACTGGTCCCTGGTACGGAAGCCCACTACATCAGGAGCACATTAAATGTTTGAGTTCACATCAGGACACGTCAGAACCACCCTCACTGCACCACATGTCTCCGCTTTTAATGCCGTCGTCTTTTCTAGGAGACTGGACCGGGGAATCTGATGACGGTAGCACGGCCAATCACAATTGTTGAATCGGTCGCAACATCTCTCCTATGTTGACGCACCGTTGGGCCCAGCCATTAAGATAGCCGAATACAGATCTATGTGCGGTGCCTTCCGTATTCAAAAACAAGTTTTCAGTGGCGTGCACGTTGTGGACAGCGTTTGGCGTGGTTGGCCCGCAGTCGGCAAGCCAACAGTTCGTGTGATAACACCCATTGCATTACTCGCGGCGGTGCAGAGCGCGTGTACTTATTGTTGTCATCGTGCCTCGCATCGTCCCGGCAATATATCGAGGGGTCATCAAAATCCGCAGGATCCAGAAGTTGGCCCATCGTCGGAGGCACCCCATTTGCGTTTCTTTGACATATTGTTAACGATGTTTGTTTCCGCCGACATCTGAGTATATGCTTATAACGAATATCGGATATAACGGATGTATTTTTGTGTCCAATGCGACTTCGTTTAACGAGGTTCGACTTAACTGCATTCATAACTATTGATGACGTTTGAGATGCACTTGTGAGGTTTCGTTAAAAGCAAGAAAACACAATAATGTCATTAACCCAGCCTTAATTTAATCCTTAATACATTCATTTCACTCACTGAATAGACATATATAGCATGTCCTTTAACACAAATACTGTGTTAGATGTATAATGTGTGCTTTATTTAACTGAAAAAGCTAATGGTACAAGGTGGCTTTTTTTAAACAAGTTGGTAAGTTCTCACTAATAAAAGTTCTTAAATATTAATTGTAGGGCAGAATTCACATTTATTATATATTGTAGAGCACATTCGTTTCTCTCCTACCCCTACCCGAAGTGCCAAGCCAGCGCTCCCCTGACTCACCTTCCTCTCATCAAAGATCTCTCTGCGCTAGAGGATGCCGATTACACCCAATCTGCTTTCCATGGGCTCTATTACGTGGCTCATTTTTTTTAGCCTTTGAAGAAAGCTAGGAAAGTATGAAGAAGTGACATGACAATGTTAACATGCCTTGAACATGGTGCTCTCAGGTATATACTTAATGATTGTTACTCGCAAAAGGCCACAGAGAACCAACCAAACCTGATATCCAGCATAAGCCCGACAGTGATGCCAGCAAATTTGTTGCAAAAATACAAACTGCCACAGTTGAAACTGATAAGCAATGAGCTGCTGCCTAGTTGAAGCTCTTTTAGTGAGCAACTCATGGATGCCATAAAGTGAAAATGAACCCTAGAGCAATACATATAAGCGCACAAACACATACTTTTCAACCTTAAAGGCAAAGGCATTACAGAGGGCAGTGGGTTGAAAATTAAATTGCGGGGTTTATGAGTAAGGGAGTGCGAATATTCGAAACTTTCAAATAATGATTAGAATATTGCTGTATTCAATTCAGTACTCAAATCAAATTGTTACCATTAGCAAATTGCAAATCTTTTTCTAATAGATTTCGAATATACTTTACATTGCCAGCTGTGCATGATCAAACATGGAACTGAAGCAAATTTACAACTGTCATAATGGACACAAATAACAGGAAGTTAAATAGAATGCTCAAAGAGCCAGGCATTTCCAGTTAAACCACAATCATTCACTCTCAAATCTCATTCACATTCGGCAGTGGCCATTGTTGGTACTAATATTTATCAATACTCTATATGGCGATAAATATGTTTATTCCTCCTCCTGTTTGATTGCAACATAATTTAATATTACAGAGGTACCATATGCAGTCACCCACTCCTAAAACAAAAGTCCTTTCTTCACTGAGCCATCATTGAGGTCGGTGCGCATTTCGGTTTTGTTATTGAAGATATGCGCAGATGCTGACCGTCTACAAGAAGCTGTTCAGACAAGGGTACGCGAGTTCCAACTAAACAACTCTCCTATGGAGAGGGAGCACCACCTTGCCCAAGTGGTGTAGCCAGGGGGTGACATACCAGGCACGTGCCCCCCCCCCCTCCGTTGAAATTTCTGCATTAGTATGTGGCTTGCCCAGCCCCCCTCCCTCCCACTCACCAATGAAGTGTGTGCCCCCTCCCCTGAAAAAAATTTCTGGCTGCGCTACTCTCTTCCCTTCCTCCTCACCATCCATGGGGAGGGCAAGACGAAACCAGTTGGGCAGCAAGCTTGCTCAGCATGTGGGGTGGCCTGATGGTGACCACTACAAAGCTTTTGAAGTGTTCACTCTGCTAGCTAATGATCACGCATGCTCATAAGAATCCGGCTTAATTGTTTTAATTGCACCGTTTGAGCTTATGACTAAGTGTACTTCATAATGGACAGTTCAATGTCAGAAAACTTCCTGACATAGTGAATACTGGGATTTCAACACTTTATTACACTAGTGGTGGAGACCACTGTTGATTAATCAAAAACTATTTGAAGAATACTTAATTTGACTTGCATTTGGCACTATTTGATTCATACTTGATCAAGTCTCAAAAATTACTATTCATGCACCCCTAGTTATGAGGGACGTTGTTATGGAGAGCTCCAGTATAATTATGGCCACCTGGTGTTCTAAATCTAAGTACATGAAGGCTTTTCATGCTGGCCCCATCACAATTATGCAGCCACCATGGCCAGGCATCAAACCTGCAACCTCACACTCGGGGAACACGTTACAAAAATACCTAGTGATGAATAAAAGAGAATTCCAACCAAGAACTAAAAAAATACTTTGCAAAAAAATTTAAATGATGTTTCAGCTGCCACCCCAGGAGCCTGTCTGTCTCATTGTGAACAAGGCTCCCAAGCGGGAGCCGAAACATCTTTTAAATTTTTTTCACTAAATATTTTTTCGTTCTTGGTCGGCATTCTCATTTTTTCATCATATTTCCTCCTAACAACACGGGATTCCATCAAACCCTCAGTTTAAAAATAGCCAGTAAAGAGACCTAACATGCAGTTGTAACAATAAAAACTTAAGCAGTGCCTGAGTATATGGCGCTGGCTAGTCCACCAAGAAAATGTTGATTATATCCGATAGCTGCTATGTGTGCGGCAAGGTAGTTCTACTCAAGTGATGTGTGTGGTAGAAACGAACACAAACATGTTTATGTTTTACAGGAGAGAATGCTTACATTATGACAACGATCAATGCGATGCAATATGTACTGCAGTGATATAATAAATTTGCCAACAGGAATGGCATAATGTATCTAATGAAATAAATACAAACAGCTAAATTTTCATTCAGCTGCTAAAGAGGGCAAGACTGGTTTTCATGGCTGTTATGCTCACGTGCATTTATAACTGTAGGCAGTAAAACGAACCAAGTAACAGAGTTTTTGTACCCTTTTAAAAGCCTTATTCGAGGCCTGAGACAGCCAAGGAAACAGTTGTTATGTAAGCAAATGTGTGCATACTGTATAAGTTGTTCAAGTTCAACCTATACCACAACATGAATATTTAAAAACTTGCTGAACTTATACTCATCCAAAAAAGCTCAGTGTAGTACGATAAAACTTCAACGAATGCTATTCGCCTATGCTTCTTTCTAAGCTAGGTCTACCTACAATATATTCTGTAAGAACCCTTAAACAAAACTCACAGCCTTTACTCTCTTGTAGAAACAGTGCACACTTTTCGTGGCCGCCATGTCTGAACTATAATATCTTCGAATTATTATAAAGTTACAATTAACAATCCTGCAGGTAATAATAAAAGCACACATTATTTGCTTTGCCCTACACAAAGCATAAACATGAATAGGTTCACACATGCCAGAACGTCGATGCACAGCTAGTAACAAAAGCTGATTGTCTGCAATGTGCTGACAGTCGATCGTGTTAGGTCCACACTATTTTACAGCCGACTCCTGACCCATTTAAGCATCACTTTTCCCATCTTTGTAAACATTTGTACTTGAACGCATGTCAGTTAGGAGCCGTTTACAACCTGTTGAAGCATTGCCATGTGAGAATTTAGGGAACTTTCCAAATGCATTGAAAACACAGCCAGTTAATCTGTTTGAAATTTGTTTGCATCAGCCGCAGCAAACAAGAACAAGAAATTCTAGTCACTCTTTGGTTCCCTTAGCTCAATTACTGGCAACAGCAGTTACAAGGGCATTTTATACCTGTTGTTTGTAGAGCACAAACAATTTCATGGTGTGCCACATCAACTGCTTTGCTTCCGCACAACATGCGAGAAAAGTCGTGACGCTAATTGCGCCCCATAAGCTGTAATAACCACTGGGAAAGTGGCTCCCAGTTTTGGTGTAATTAGGCAGGCACTAAAGGAGACAATTAGGGTGGACGATTAGGGTTACAGAATGGATATCAAGAGAAGGGAAGTGCAGTCGAGGTCGGCAGAAAACCAGATGGGATGATGAAGTTAGGAAATTCGCAGGCGCAAGTTGGAATACGCTAGCGCAAGACAGGGGTAATTGGAGATCGCAGGGAGAGGCCTTCGTCCTGCAGTGGACATAAAATAGGCTGATGATGATGATGAAAGGAGACAAGGGGCCATGGTGCAGGCAATAGAATAAGCGAAGAGCAAGAAAGGAGCATAGCAGGAAGCTAGCACACGAGTAACACATCAACAATGACTAGGATGGATGGATGAGGCTGAACCCTTTAAATTGGGCGGTGGTATGCGCCACCTAGCCGTGACTATTATCACATTTTGTAAATTGTGGTGGGTGAAATTTCACCCCTGCCTTGATTTTAGCCACCAATCAGATAACCTCCGTTTGGTTATTTCTACCCGCTTAAAGTCTATTTTCCCTCCACTGTCCCTAAACCCCAATGCTTTGAAAAAATCCACCCCGTTGTTTTGCACTGTAGGGTTAAGCCCTTTACAGAAAAGTATGAGGCGTTCAGCCGTTTCTTCTTCCTCTCCACATGCACCGCACAACGTGTCTATACCTTGGTACTTGACTCGGTACATCTTAGTCCGCAATACTCCCGTCCTGGCTTCAAACAACAAAGCGCTTCCCCTAGAATTATCATACATATTTTCTTTGGCAATTTCGTGCTTGAAAGTTCTGTATGTTCCCAGTGCTGATTTCGTCTGCATCCCCGTTTTCCACAGACCCCTCTCTGTTTCTTTAACCTTTTTCTTAACCGCTGTTTCCTGGTTTGCACCCCTCCTGCAGTCCAAACATTTGACAATTTTCTGGTCCGCTTCCTCCATTTTGTGTCAAAATGGAGCTAGTGCAGAATTAACAGGCGACACCTTGTGGCAGAGTCTAAACATATTTCAGCGTTATGGCAACCATGGTAGTAAGAGAGATGTTTTTTCGATTGGCATTTGGTATCAACATGTGATTCACTCCGATTTGCCCAAAGTATATGTGATATTATGTAGTCAAGATGGAAAACATGCATTCCACCATACCAGACAGTGCCAGTTCAACTGGCATACAAGCAAGTTTTATTTTGCTCTGTTATAAATTTACTTCAATGACAAGAGCCCAACGCCATCTGCATTCTTTGAGTTCACAGAAATGTGCTGTTATTTGCTTTCAGCATTGCACTAATTTCAATTTATACACAGATGCATACAATACAGTTGAAACAACAAAGCCAACACAATACACTGAATAACATAACTGTTCAGTTTTATTTGGAGATCTAAGGCTGACTAGAACACATCACAATAACTTACAGGTGCTTCCTTTCTTATGGGCACCCATACGAATAAGCATATCAACCGAAACAAATTCAGTATGTTGTACAAACAAAATTGGGAACTCTTTTCCCATTTAGTTGGGCCAGCTGACTTGCCTGGCTGTAATATATAAATTTTATAAAGAGAGATTTACACAAATACACGAAACAAGCAAGAAGCCTACAATTGAGCCTTGTATGTAATACTTGATTGAAGATTGTAGCACTGTTCCAACTATTACAAAGTTTCTTAGGACGTATAAAGTACAAAACAAGAATGAAAATGTTTACAGGATGATGTTACTTAATTCTGAATTTCCAAGTCTATCTGCCGGTTTTTCACCACGTGTGAACCTCCTGTTCACCGTGGCACTGGAACCAGGATTGGTGTTGAAGACATCACAAATCTGCTTCATCAAAGCGCCGAGTTCCGATTGGCGTTCCACCGAGCATTACCTTGGACCCAGCAACCATGGTGTCTGGCATCTCTGAGCAGTCAAAAATGGGTCTGCTCCCGCCCGTCATCATGTACCCGTAACACATAGAACGCGTCGTGTGGGCCCACAGCAAATCGCCACTGCCACACTGAGGGTCCCAGCGAAGGGCCAGGATTCCAGCTAGCCGTTCATTCGTATCGTTGAGGAAAGGCGACTGCAGAAAGTCCCGCCGGAAGCAAGCGTCGAGCGTTACAACGGGTCCGTCGTCATTCGAATGCCTGAGCGTCCGCGCGCACTGCCGCACCAGTGCACTCCGAATGAGGTGCTCCCCGCAACCCGAACTGGAAACAGCCACGGCACAGCCACCGTCGCCGTCCGCGTTCTCAGCCCAGCAGCCGCAGCCATAGACGGCCGCCTGGCCGACGCGGCCGGTGTGCTTGAGCCAGATACCGCCGCTGGACACGGCGGCAGCCACGTTACCCCGCCGGTCCATGCAAACAGCGCCCACCGTGTCTAACTGAGGCGGATCGCTGTCCGAGCTGGAACAGCCCTTGGACGTGGTATCCGTCGATCTCTCGTTCGCCGCGTCCAACTTCACCATCCACGGCTCGTCATCGGCCTCGCGCTTTGGCGTCACGGGCCCCAGGGGGCTCTTGCGCACCAAGGCTTCCTCGGTCGCGCAGTGGTCGAGCCTGCGTTTGAGCTTGATGTAGCGTCTACGCACGCAGGTGGACACCAGGGCCTCGGGCATGCGCTCCACGTTGGGCAGCACGTGTTCGCGCGCCCATCGCAGTGCTCCTTCTCCCACCAGGAAGCAAGGCGGCGTGCGGCCCAGCGACAGAGGGCCGGCCTGCTGCGCGCGACACAGCGCCTCGGCCACGAGCACCGGGTTGGCTACACGCGGCAGCGCGCCTACGGCGCCGAAACCCAGCGTGCGACCGTCCATTACGGAGGCGTCGCACTCGACGCGACCGCAAGCCGTTAGGTTGGAGCCGAAACCAGCGTTGGTCAGCGGGTCGTCTTCGAGCACAGCCACGGCGCCCGCCACCGCCTCGAGCGCGCTGCCGTCTGAGCGCTCCAGCACACCCACGGCGCGACGGCAGGCTGCGGCACACACTCGCCGGTAGTCGGGCAATTTCTCCGGCGCATGGAAGCCAGCGCCAACGTGGACGGCCACCACGGCTTCCATGACAAGTGTCTCGTGCAGCACCGCGCGACGTACTACCGCCGTCGTTGGACAAAGCCTCGCGAAGCGTTAGTCAAATATGTGCTTTTCATGGGAATCGCGGGGAGACAACGCACACATTCACGGGAACATTTGCAAACAAACGGCGACACTCAAACGCTAACCTCTTTTTGTGCAACGCCCGGGTTGTCAAACCGCTGCCGGCGCGTGAACGTCGACCCTTTGTCGGACCAAGGGCTTCTCGCCGCAGTCACACAAGTACACCACCTAACCTCCAAGCTTGAGACGACATGTTACTGATTCCGGCTAACGTTTCAATTTCGTGCACATGTTCAGCAATAACGAATACAGCTATGGCAACTAAACTTTAGGGAGAACACAGACCAAACTTCGCACGTTTTCAGCACATGAACGCTGCCATAACCGCTCTATAGAGCTAGACTTGGCTGAACTGTGGATTCTGGCATCTCGTTTCCAGTTCAGTTTTCGAGTCGCACTAGCCTCCTCTAGAAAGAGGAGGCGTTGCTAGGGTGGCTAGCGTTGCACTAGCTTTAGCGCAGTTTAGCGTTGGCTTCAGCCCAAAAACAGGCTGGCAACGCTAGCGCCGGCAGTGCCCCGCATCGGGAAGATGGCAGCCGAGGCATCCTTGGAGTTCCCGATCTGGGCGCTCTTACCCAAGAAAGAAACATGTGTGCCGGTATTTCTCGGCAAGTACCCGGAGTACGACGGCCGGGGCATCAAGATAGCCATCTTCGACTCCGGCATCGACCCTGGTGCACCAGGCTTGCAGGTTAGCGCTTGCACCGGTCTTGAATGACAGGGCACTTTCCCTGCTTTGGATCCGCGGTTCTACACCATGCTAAACTCTCGTTGCTTACTGAGAGTCTAACCGCTAGGAAATCACTTAAACTTGTGCACGGAGCGTTTTCTTGAGCACCGACGGCGAGTTCCAGAATGGGCAGTGGTTTGCGGCGCGAAAACTTCACTAGAGAAGTCTCGCGACACCAGCATCTTTGCTCTCTTTATTTCTTTTTATATTTCCCCCCCCCCTCCTCCTTCTGGACGTCCCGTTCTAGGTTATTTTGCTTGTAATGTCAGGGTGGTAAATATTTCCCCCTGGAGTGCGTGCTTAGAAGCGAAAGTAGCGCGCGACATTGGCAGCTTCGTTTTCTCGCACGACGTGGAAGTCAGCTGTTCAGAGCCGTTTTCTCGTCCGGCGGCGAGCTGCGCGCGCAGCTGCGGACTTTGCACGGCGCCGGCAGGTTGCATTTTCGGCCACCCGTCAGCTGGCCAGCGCAGGGTGCACGTGCGTTTAGGTGCACCGATCCCAGCTTTGGAGAAGGAAAAACGCGTCGGACACGTTTCGCTTATCGGGGTCAGCCCGGACCAACCCAGCTGCGCCGACAGTTTCCTCGAGAAGGTAGTCCCCTGCTGCTTCCGACTACCTCTGTGTCGTTAACAGCGCTTGCACCGGAGCAGTTGGTGACACCGCTTGCGGGATTGCCTGCTACGTGGATTGATCGCAACATAGCCATTCTACTGAAAATCATGTTATCCTGTTGTCCTCTCAGTATCAGGCAATGCGTAGGCGCAGGGGTACATGACACTGATTATAATAGTAGCAGTAAAACTGTTCCAACATGCGATGTCTTGAACAAGCCATTTACTTTACAGTGCGGATGCTATGTACTTCCATGGATGACATTTGTGAAAATGCATATGCATAAAAACACAATAATTAAATATAGTTACTCTTATTTCCCACCAGTACAGTTCTGTGAAGGCTTTAAGGGGTCAAAGAACATTCTACATCTGCGTACTTGTGACAGAACCACTTCGCTTTTTTTTTTATTGGCATGTTGCATGACTGAATAAAAGATAGGAAATGTGCACACTTACAGCCTAAATATTGGTCATTCTTACAGATGGTCATGCTTTTGCCAAAAAGCTGCAGCAGGCTATCTTGTGGCTATACCAAGGATTAAAGTTAGCTTTGACACCTATCTTTGTCATGGAAGAAGGTATGGGCACAGGACCACTCGCCAAAGAATGCAATTAACGCTTGAGTGTACACACAACGCAGAATATATTCACATATCACTAAACACAATCCTGACGCAAGACATACATGAATGAACTAAAATTCAATGCACATAGCTTATAACTACAGAGTTCTTGCTATTCTTAAACAGTGTCTCTCGCCATCTGTTTAGTTGTCATTGTCCTCCGCTGGTGGGCCAGACCTGATGTGTTGGCCATGAAGAGAATAGCTGGTGGGCGATGTCACCGTAGGCTCGCCCATGGCATAGCACGACCTGCAGCTAAGGCAGTAGTGGTAGCGGTGGCGGTAGCTCTGGCTGCTGCTCTCCCCCCTGGAAGGAAGGCCATGCAATGCGGTGCCTCGGGACAGCTGCCCACGTGGCCTGGTTCCCTGGACTGGTTGCGGCAGGAATGCAGACCCTTCAGGTTCTTTACTGCTTCAGAGCAATGTGGTCTGTGGTTCTCTGGACTGGGTTTTAGTGAAAACCGGCTGGTCTTGAATGCTGAGCTGCATGGAATGCTGTGCCATCATTCTGTAGCAACTGTTCATTTGCAGAGGCTGTGAACGACGCTCTGATCCATGGGTAAAGAAACTGATTGAAAGGTGTGAACTGGCTATCAACGGCACCTTGCGCACATGCGTGATTCAATTTGTAGCTTCCCTCTAAGGCTCTGCTAGAGGGCAATGGGGTGCAATTCGATAGGCTCGCCCATGGAAACAAAGAAGACCATGGAGATTTACAAGAATACGAAGAAAGAAATCAGAAGGGAAAACCTGTACGATAACGCAAAGGGCAGTGCCTTGCTATTTGAGGCTCGAGCCAGTTGCATAAGGACCAAAACATACCGGAGAAAATATGCGGAACTAGATGGAGGCATGTGTATGCTGCAGCAAAGATCCGGAGAGCACTCGGCACATCCTAATGGAATGTGAAGCGATTCACCCAGTCAGACCCGGAGGTAAAGTACATCTTCCAGAAGCGCTTGGATTTAAAGTGGACAGAAGTAATAACCGGTCAGTAGTCGATATAAACAAGAGACGTTTAAAGCACTGGTGGAAAAAAAGCAATGATGAGATTCATACGACCGAATCCGTTACAGGGCATTGGTAGCGGTACAAGGTAGATGGAGAAGGTTTGAGGAAGAGAAAAAAGGTTGAAGAGATGTATACAAAAATGCTAAAATAAAAAGCATGTATAGGATACCTGAATAACTCAAGCAGGCTAGGTGACTATTTGTCACCGGCTCGTTTCAGAGGGGGTGCCAATAATGCATTGCCACAGCTCCCATGTTCCAATTACTTTTGTCCACATCCATATGTAAGTATAGATGTGAGCTCCAACACAAACATGTCATTGTTGTCAAGTGTGTGTGTGTGTGTTCACATTGTGTGCCCCTATCAGATATAATGTAAATATCAGTTAAAATTAATTTTAATCCATTCTACTGGGGCTTTGAATCGAACACCTCATGTATTGTACTCCACAGGCTTTGTAGAAACTGTGAAAGGTGTTGCAAAACGTTTTGAATGTTCTGAATGAACAAGCACAGTGTTTAGAGCACAGGTTAGCAAGGACTGCTGAATGTTGCGGTGTAGCGTGTGTTGCAAGAAGCCACGAAAATGAAGGAAAAGACCATGCAATTTCTTCAATGCCAGAACATTTTCTCTTTAAGGGGACATCTGCAGCAGTTATAGGACATTCCAATCTTCCACTTGTTGATTACTTTGTCATCCAAGTGTATTGTCCTCAGAACAGTATGAAAGAATGGTCTCTTGAGATAGGAGACAACAGATAGCACTGGCTATCAGCTGAAATTGCACGGGGCACAGAAACAAGAAGTGGCAGCAAAGAAAATAATAGAAAGGCTGTCATTCGATATATCTGACATTTTACACAACCTTAAAAGAGGTAGGGTTGTGTGTGTATGCGGACATTGTTTCTTCCACACCCATAAAACACTGCACACAATGTGGTGTGGCTTTTCACAAAATGTGAAGGCACAAGAAATCATAGACAGTGCTGTACATAGTGTGTGCTGTGTGTCATCTATGAAATCCATTTCTTCTGGAAATGTTTTCATAAGCCAAGAACTCTCTTGTAATGCTAACTGCTCAATTCTAGGTCATCTTGGTGTTCTATTGCGAAGGTAGTGGCTGTGAACTCAATGAAAGTTTCAAGTAGATTTTTTTAAATTTTACTATGTGAACAAATGACGAGTGCACCAGACCCTTTGAAAAGGCAGGTGGTTTCTTTTAAGCAGCTTGTCCCGTTGGCTACCATCTGTAAACTCCTCCTGCCCTTGCAGTTGCTGTTCTCTCGAACACTTCGATTATCATGTAACCAAACCACGACTTATCAGAAGCAAGCTTTGCTTGGGGTTAAAGCCTTGTGATGATAAGTTAAATTGTGAGAGTTGGGATGACAGTGGTACCTTTTGAGTTCTGTAAATACGATCTCATTTATGCGAGAAAACTGTGTGCATTCTGGTAACCACAGCTTTAACTGCCATGACTGTCATTCCTGCCATGATATGGGAGTTCAGCAGGTAGGCTCCTAACACTCGAACAATTATATTGATGCCTGGAGCACATGACGGTGTTGTTACAGAACAGTGCACCGCTGGGACTGGTTGCAAGCGTGCCTTCGACAAATTCATTATTTCCTTAAGAGAGATTATTGATGCTGCCAAAATAGCACATGTGGGTATAAAATGTGTAAGCTGTCTTGTCTTGGGCAAAAAACAGCTGAGTTTTTTACAAGAGGGGATAATGGATGTGAAAGCAGGAGACGTATGTGGTCTTTCTTGTTGTGTTGTGGTGGTAGGTATAAAAAAAAGATAAATATTTGTTCAAAGTACATTGTTTAGCACTCATGCTTGTTTTTTTTTTTTTGTGTTGTTCCTGCCTTTTGCATGCATATAGTCATAGCTATTGCTATGGTTTGAGCTCTTGGTTAATGCTGCGCTTGCAATCCAGGTGACCAGCGATGGGAAGCCAAAGATTGTGGACATGATGGATGCGTCTGGTGCTGGAGACGTGGACACCTCCAAGGTAGTGGAGGTGCAGGATGGCTTCATCACTGGTCTGTCAGGCCGCAAGCTGAAGGTGGGTGTACGTCTGTGGTAACACGGTCAAAAACACAAACGTGTGTTCTGCTTTTCTACTCATTGCATCAGAAAGAATATATTCACATTGGGCTGTGGCAATTCACTGGCCCAAACACTAAATGAAAAGAAAAATTAGAAGAAAAAAAACCATGCGGATCTCACGGATTGTGGGAATTGATGTAAGCAAAGCTTTCTGCGTTGTTTGCATTGATTCATGATAATTGGTTGTGTTGTTCATGGCGAATGTATAAGTTCTTCAGCATTTAGTGCAATACGAGAGTCATGAGTTATTAAACATTACCTTGCGTGGCCCACCAGTGCTGTTTGTCTGCGTAGTACACAGAACACACAGCGAGATGTGTGTGCCTAAGGCTCATTGCTGTGCGCCATTGTTCATAACCTCCGAGAAGGTTACAACTGTAATTGCCTCGATGGCGTATCACATCGTGGCTGAAGTGTTAAACTTTAATTGAATATTGTGGCTTTACTATGAAATAATTTTGACCACCTCAGATTCTTTAATGTGCACCTAAATCTACACAAGTACACAAGTTCTTTTGCATCGCTCAATGTCGTGGTTTTGCCCATTTTGAAATGCGGCTGTCGCTTATTGAGATCGAAACAGTAATCTTGAATAACACCATACCGAATGAATAACTGTGGTGGGCACAGAAGTGTTGACTTGCGGGGCGGCTGCTTGTGTAGTGTTGTCTTGACGCAGTGGTGCTTTATTGCTTCTACACACACTGAGTCAGTTGTCTGCTAGACAAATCTAGTCTGTGTTTATTTTTAAGAAATTGCAAAAACATACTGTACTGCATCATACTGTGTCTTGAATTTACATTTGTTCAGTTTGTCCTCAGCTGTTACCTTGTCTAGTAGCAGCATTTCCTTTATTGCAGAGACCACTAACGAGGCGTGCTGTCTGACGTTGCCTTTTTTTCCTTTCCTGCACTCCCCCCATGTATGGGAACTGTGAGCGAAGAGTGGCAGGGTCATTATTTACTCTTTCCGTGACTGTGTCTGCTCTGCCCCTTCTCAGCCTCCTCTCTTTACCTCCTCTCTACCATTCTGTCTAGGTCCCTTCTGGTTGAGTCTGTCTAGCTCCCTTTAGCTCCCGTGGGACCATGGTCTCGCCATGGTGTCGCAAAAGTCCGCATTTAAGGAGACTTTTGCAGCTCATCTGGAGGGCTCTCCCAGAAAGGTGTAACTGGTGCTGTGCGAGAACGATGTAGTCTGCTCAGATGTAGTAGCTATGACATGCTACGATGTACTATGCTGCGATTCTACGATGTACTACACGATGTATATTGTGAGCAGTTACTCACTTAATTTTTAATCCAGTGAACAATGGGACCACCTCCAAGTGTTAGCTCTAATTTTCTTACTAGCTTTTTATGTGAAACGTGTGGGGGTCTTCCCCAACCCGTAGCGCGTGTAATCGCAGCTACGTAGGGTTCGGGCGAATAAGGCAACAAGCGAGTCAACTCAACAACGTTTATTGCTGTTGGCAATAAAACACTCTTGCAGAGGGAAGTCCGCTCTGTATAATAAGTAATAAAATAGGCTTGCCTCGTCGCGTGTAGTAGTCACGCAAACGAGGTCACTCACGGGTTTCAGTGGGTAAATCCGTATGGGCAGGTAGGTCAAGCGAGGTCAGAGAGACCCGGGGGTCTCTCGGTCGCGCTCTTTTATCCTTTTTTACCTTTCCGCGAGGGGAGTGTCCTCCTCGCCCGCCGGATACTTTCCCTCTTCCCGCGTGGCACGCGCGTCGCGAGAACCGGGAGGGGGCAAAGTGCATTTCTCCCATGTCCGCCTGGCTCCTGCAGCGCGCGCTGTGCGCGCACGAGATGTCCGCCCGGCTACCGCCGCGTGTGCTCCGTGCGTAAGCGACGGGCGAGCGCCCGCGGGAGAAGGTGGCAGCGTGTGCTCCCCACATCCTCCCCCCCTTAAGAAGGCCCCCGTATGTTGAGGCTGGCACCTAGGAACGTCCGTTTGCCCGAGTACCCGCCGAGGTTGGCGACCGAGGAAGCGTCAGGCTGGTGGTGAAGTAACCCTCAGCTGGCGGACACTTGATGCCGACTCAGAGGCGGCTAGTCAGCTGCACTGCTCGGGGTTGCGAGGCGGGATCGTTGTCGGGGCTCGAAGGTGGCTCTCAGTGCTGCGCCCTAGGTGTCGGCTGCGCTGGAGGGGGTGGTCGTCTGCCAGCCACCGGCTAGCGGTTCATGCAGCTCCAAGGCCGGCGTAGCGGCGTCAGTACTGCAAGGGCGTCAGTTGTTCCAGCACGTACTGCAGGCAATTCGCACGGCCGTATCTCGTCTTGCTCTGCTCCTGGAAATTATTAGCAAACTGCACGAAGCGGCACTGTGATCAGCAGCAAAGTTGGCCGTATCCGGGGACCCCGTCGACGTCTGTTACGAAGGTAATGTTTGCAAGAATCATCACCAATTCGAGTCGCAGCACAAGATAATCACCGCACTGTCCCTCACAGCAGTCTCTGGCGAAACCGCACCCCGCACACCCACGCGTCGAACGTTCATGCCACATTCTCGTCGTGGCCTCGACGACTCGTCGTCCATACTCGGCGCTCCGTGGTCACTAGACGTTCGCTTCCCCGGCAGGAACTACCAAGGTGCCAGACCGGCGCGGCTGTATGCTCACGCGGTACGCAACACCACCCGGACTTACGAATGTTCCTCGCAGTAGTCGGGTTACGCAACTAGCAGTCAGATTACTTTCGCCTGCTACACAAATTGTAGCGCGGCTGCGGGCTCGCCGTTCGGTTCTGACTGCTCTCTCTCACCGATCGCGGTTGAAGGAGGGCCTGATCGTCATCCCACTGCTCATCACGAGGCACGTAGCGTTTCAGGTCGCATACGTGTACCGGTCCACCGATCGGCTTTCCTTTCTTGTTCTCGAGCCGGTAAACAAGCGAGGAAACCTTCTCTCTCACTTGATACGGCCCGGTCCACTTCGGCGCCAGCGAGGCAGCGAACTGTTTGCTAGCATCGCTGAGAACGTGCTGGCGTCGAAGCACCAGATCGCCCACTTCGTAGTGGACGTTCCGATGCGAGCGGTCGTACTGCGCCTTCTGCTGTGCCCTTGCAGTACGAAGATTACAGCGTGCTTTTTGTAAAGCTTCCGTCATCTTGGCACGGAGATGCGTCGCGTATTTAGCTCGTGCTGACGGCGCGACTGGCATTCCGCTGCGATCCGCGAGAACCCTATCCATCGAATTCGGCAGCTCTCTCCCCAGGTTGAGAGAAGAAGGCGCATACCCAGTCGAGCGGTTCACTGTCGATCGCAATGCAAACCCGGTCTCTGGAAGGTAGGTATCCCAGTCCTTATGCCTTTCAGAGAACGTGACAAGCATGTGTTTGATGTTGCGATTGACTCGTTCAGTGGGGTTCGACTGAGCATGGTAGGTTGTCGTTCCTTATGCTTAATGCCCAGTGCGGCGCATGAGTCAACGAACGCCTTTGCAGTGAAGTAGGACGCATTGTCCGTTATCAACTGCTCCGGAAAACTAAACCTGGTGAAAACCTCCATCGACTTATCCATGATCACCCGGGCTGTCAGTTTTCGTAGGGGGAAAAGTTCTACCCATTTACTGAAGTGATCCGTGACTACCAGCAAGAATTTGTTTCTGCTCGGTGTTGTGGGATACGGTCCTATGACGTCACATGCCTCGATTTGCCAGGGAGTCTGGCTGTCGATAGGCTGCATGAAGCCGGGCGGTCGTCCGCCTCGGGGCTTCACGCTTTGGCACACATGACACGATCGGGTGTAGGGAATCACGTCCCGTTTCATGCCTCGCCAGGTAGCGAAGTGACACAACTTAACACGCGCATCGCGAGAGGCGAGCGAGAACCGGGAGAGGGCAAAGTGCATTTCTCCTGTGTCCGCCTGGCTCCCGCAGCGCGCGCTGTGCGCGCACGAGATGTCCGCCCGGCTACCGCCGCGTGTGCTCCGTGCGCAAGCGACGGGCGAGCGCCCGCGGGAGAAGGTGGCAGCGTGTGCTCCCCACAAACGCCGTTGAATGGATTAGGGAAATCTAAAAAAAAATGAGATCAGTTTGCTTCGGGTTATCAATGGCATGGGCTACATCATGTATTGATTCTAATAACTGTTGAAAGGCCCTTAAGGAAACCATGCTGGGCAGAAGACAGGATATGTTTTTGTACCATTTATAGAGTTATGTGTTTTAATACATGTTCTAATAATTTTACACACAGCTATTTAGTGATATCGGTCCATAATTTGAAACCACAGTTTTGCTGCCTGATTTGCGTATAGGTATTCTTGCGGTTTTCGGCTCCGTAGGAGCAGTGCGTGTCTCTAGTGATTTATTAAAGATTACGCAGTAGTGATTAGCTACCTACTGCGCTTACCTCTTAAAAATGATGTCTGGCAAGTTGTCAGGACCAGTGCCCTTTTGTGTATTAGTATTTAATAAGACGTTCAGCACACCTTTCTCAGTGACTGTTAGCAGCTTTTTTTGTGTGTGGTCAGACAGTTCCATGAATGGTAGGTTTCCATCCTCTACAGTAAAAACCGATTGGAATATTAATCATTGAAGGATTTTACTGGAACGCTGTTGTCTTCATAGGATTCAGGTGCTTCCAAAATTTGAGACGTTTTTCTAAAATTTGGGGAGTATCTTTGTTTAGTAGTTTGGTTTAGCATCCTTTAGTTTATGCCTCATATCATCATCATTAGTTCAGTTCCTTTTTCTAAAAATTAAATAGAACTGGACTGGTAGCATTTTCTTTCGTCTTATAATGCAATACAATGATGTTTTTGTAATGAGTGGTTGAGTACTAGAGACAGAATTTAAATGAGGAGTGCCTTTCTCATTGGGCAAGTGCTTCAATGTCCCGGGGGAGTCTCTCATCGTGTCCTGCATTTACCTGAATTTCTAGATCACTTTAGCTTGACTTAATATTTACCTTTAGTGTCCATTGATTGAAGTCACTGGCTGAAGGAAGTCGAAGGATGCCCATGCGGAAATATTCTGTGTTCCCACTGATGGGCACCACCATCGAGCTCGGTGTTCTTAGCTTCCCTGAAAAGCAGGCCTTGTGTATAAAGGTTTCCTGCACCTAACCTGGGGGCTCTACTCGTACCCTACATTTGCATAATTTTCTTGGCTATGAACACTCTGTTCAGTTCAGAAGTGACACATACAGTGAAAGCTCGTTAATTCGCACCTCATTAATTCGAACTTTCGGGTTAATTCGAACTGATGGTCATGGTCCGGCCACAATATATAGGCGTCTATGGGTTAACCAACTCGTTAGTTCACGCGCGCATCGGCTTCTCTATCGATAATTCGAACTGCGCGCCGCTGCGTGGTGGTATTTTATACTGCCGCCGCAAGCTTTCAAGGCTCAACGATAGATGGCGCGAGCGCAGCGGCGTCACTGTCGTCATTGCGCTCGCTCTCCGCATCGTGTGATTGTTCGTGCCGGACGTGTCTGCGTAGTCTCCGTGTCCTTTGTGTGCCGCACATTCAGTCGCTAGGCCTCGTGTACGTCAGAGCTACGAAGTCGTTCGGTGCCGTGTCGCTACGATGTGACGCTGCTCACGGCCTTGCATATGTTGGTGCGGGCCTGGGATCAGGTCACGGCAACAACTGTTGCCAATTGCTTCCGCCACAGTGGCTTTTGTGTGACCTATGAGGGCACAGCTTGCGAGCCCGACGAGCGCGAGGCCGTGGTCATTCCTGCCAGATTGCGGGATGCGCTGGAGGACGTGACCTTCGACGACTACGTCGATGCAGATCGCTGTGCAGCGGTCTGCGGCACAATCACCGACGATATCATCGCACAGGTGACTGGTGGAGAAGCGCCCGTCGTCGATGTAGGTGCGGATGACGAAGAGGATGATGCATCCACGTGGCCCTCAGCTTTAGAACTAATGGAGGCTATGCGTGTCGCGCGTCTATTCTTCAGCTTCGAGGAAGACGCAGAGGATGCTTTCTGCCACGTTCGCGCGTTGGAAAACAAGGCTATGGCGATCGCATTCAAAGAAGAGAAACAGACAGTGATCACGGATCATTTTCGCAAGTAAATATTTTGAGTGATTTTCCAACAACCCGGTCTCAATTCCTGCTGTTTTTTCAATGAATTTCGTTAGTTCGAATTTCGGTTAATTCGAACTCAATGGGCGTCCCCGCGAAATTCGAATTAACGAGCTTTTACTATATTTGTTGCTTGACCCATAACATTCTGCAAGGAATCTATCTGTAATGCAGAGATAAAAACAAAGCGAAAACAGCCTTACAATGTCACCTTGCTAAATACCTAATTTCCTGAATGCTAAAGAAAAATCAAGCTGGACTGACGGAGTGCACTTCAGGAATACGGAATAGGCTGGTTTTGCCACCAGGTAAAGCTTGATAAACCACAACGGTCACAAAAGATGAAAAGCTGGTAGCGATGCGAACTTGAAATTCCATCACTAGATCCTCGGGGTCTCATAAATTTTACCAAAGTGTGTGCTTGGCACTAGGTAAGTATTTGAACAGTAAAAAAGGAAGTTGAAAAGACATGAGCAGGCAACTTTCGGTAACCTTTAGTACCTAAATACAGCTCAAATACACAAAAATATTGGGAAACTCATAACACCAGCCTGACATAATCGCTGCCAATGTTAAAGTATAATATTTAGTGAGGCAGAGTTTGGCTTTCAATTTCTCTGCCAGTTACTAACATTTTTCCATCATACAAATGCGAATAAGCATTTACACAAATATCGTAATGTACCACTCTAATTTAATTTAGTGCATTTATTGTATGAAGGAATGACACTGCAGACTGCAGCATTTCTTGCTTAAGTTTCTCAAATGTCCATATGTTCCATTTTGCCATCGCAGTCAAGGTGAGGCTACGCAGGATTTGTTGAAAAAGTAGTATTTCAGGAATTGGGGCTGTGCCTAGTGAAATGTCTATTTTGATTCATAATGCATAGTAAGCAAGGCTTTAATAGTGAAGGTACACATGTTCTTGATATCACACTAATGTAGGTATTGCATTGCCTTTCCACCTTTCATAGATTTGCTGCCTTGATCTTGAGTGTAGCATTGAACCTGTCCAATCTTTCTGATGATCCTCTGTGCTACATTGAACTTAGCTAAGTGTGAACTGAACTACGTCAACATCCAGGGCTGTCTTTTCACTTTGCTTGTGTGTGTGTCAGTGCAATGCAATGTCAAAGTCTCATGGGGCCTTTCACATACCGTGTGTCGCAGATTCCTGAGACGTGGAGCAACCCTAGTGGCAAGTTTCACGTGGGGCTCAAGTTTGCCTACGAGCTCTACCCAAAGTGCCTCAAGGAACGGGTTCAGGTGCGGACTCCACTTTCCTCTGTGGAGCTTATTTTGCTAGTTGTTTACCGACACTGGGGCGTTGTGGAGAGTGACGGAAACATTTGCGGACATTCTCTGCTCGCTGGCTAGATGTTGGCAGCCAGCAGCACCCACAGGGCTGGCAAAGTTTCAGTGAGCGAAGGCTGTTTCACATGACGCAATTTTCATTCAGCGATAGAGCAGTTTTTATTGCTTCGTGACCGTGGCAGCTATTGCAGCTCTCTGTGAGTGGGTTTCGCCAAGTTAGTCGCATCGTTGCTTTGTCGTAGTGAGCGATGCGATTTTGGGCGGGACGACACCATTGAAATAAGGGCCTTGCTGTTGATGCCTATTTTACGTGCTCTACCGGCGTCGCCACAGTTGCGGAATTAGCGACTCTTCTGGTACATTCCTTTTAAAGACCACAAAGCTTGTTACTTATTCTATTATAATATAACGAGCAAGATGCTAACGTTTGACTGATTTCTGTGTTGTTTAATTGTAACTATACAGGTGCATATACTTTGAGAGCAAGGGGCAACCTTCTGCGTTGACAAAACTCTCGTTATTGCCGATGCACGTATTGGTGTTGCGCTTTGATGTTGACATTTTGCGACGCAAGCTTCAGCAGATATTTTTTTTCACCGCAGCCACTGCATGTGAAACAGCTTTGACAGGCAACAGCAGCGTCAGTCATGGTGCACATGCAACTTCTTTTTGACAGTTCTGTCCCGTGGTTGCAAGGAGCGAACCAAGGACATTGAACTTCTTGTAAATAGAACCCTTTGCTTAACGAATGTGGCTGCATTTAACTTCAGCGTGCCGAGTATTGCTGTAGACAAACACTTTAATAAAGGCACTACCATGTCTGATGGCGGAAAAATAAGTTTTTTATTCTTCTTAATGCCTGCAACCAATAATTAACGAATATTGCTTCGAGCTGCTGATTCAATTACAGTAAACCCTTGTTATAATGAGGCGAACAGGACAGTGAAAACATTCTATATAAGTGGTAATCTGATAAAAGTGACTACCCCATAAAAGCTAAGAAAGTAGAGCTGAAATTGCACAATGCCTGCCCGGGCCACCCAGAGTAGAACGTGCCCCTCCCCACCTCCTCTGCCTACCCTACACCCAGAGCGTTGCGTGTGACAGAAGGCGGTGCACTACCTTCCTGCTTTCTTCCCTTGTGTGCGCGAGATTGAGCCACAATCGCTGGGCTCACGCTTGCACGCTTTCACTGGCACGTGGAGCATGCGGCACGCCATGACGATTTTATCACCCTTGTACTTTATACAGAACCTCACGGCGGCGGCAGAAATGTGCCTGGAATGTTCATATAATTGCTATCACAATAAAAAAGCACTTGATTCTGTTCAACAGAAATTCTATTGATTGAAAAGTATTTTCCAGACCTTCATATACAGTAAAACCTCGTTAATTCAAATTTCACGGGACCAAAAAATATGTCCGAATTAACCGAATCTTGAATTATCAAGGTTATCAAGAAAACAATAAACAAATCCTTACTACGTCAACACGCTCTTATTTACTGAATGAATCAGCAAATGCTGTTTTTATTTTGCACAAAAGCATTGCGGAAGCTGCAATTCTGGTCATCTCGTGACTGACTAGTGCACGACTTCCTTCACAGCGCAGCCGCGGCGTGCGTCTTCATCTGAGACACGCCTTTTTATTTTTATTTTTTTTGCCAATGTCGCCGGGTCGCCGCCCATCGTGATGTCGACGGTGCTGTTCATCCTCGACAGCTTTGCACTGAGTAAAAGCGAAACTATTACTTGCCGCAACCACGGCCGCTGTCGACGCGATCATGCACGGCGACTTTGCGGTTCTGAAGGCGCGCAGCCGACAAATGTACCGAGTCAAAACGAAACTACTTTTTGCCGCAACCGCTGTGGACAAAACCGCGGTCGCTATCAACGCGATCATGGATGGTGACTACGCAGTCATAAAGGCACGCGGCCAATGCGGTGCTATGCCTGCTGGCAAATGCAAGAATAAAAGTTTTAAAGGTCAAATAGGCACGAAGCGTTCTGGCGTTGATGTCATTCCCGTACGATTTCCACTGATGGCTATGGCGATGCGAACTCCGTCACTTCATTTCGTCGTTATGGCTCGTTTGCGTTGCACATTTGCGGCGCTCGTCGAGCTCCGAGAGTTGTCCGAATTAACCGATGTACGGCCACATACGTCCGAATTAACAAGAGTTTCATTGCAATAAATAATGCATAAGCCAGCCGGGACCAAAGGACGTGTCCGAATTAACCGATTTTCAGAATTAACGAGGCTTTACTGTACTAAAACTGATCTTGAATCAGTGCCGACATACTAATTTAGTGTTCCCTTTAAGAGTGGACCTTACTGTATATCTTGATTTCTATGTACCTAAGTTACTGATAGCGTGCTACATTCTTGTTATGCAACTCGCGAGCATGTGGAGCACCGTGTTTTCTTGCCCAAAATTCGTAGCATTAAATTTTGCTAAAATTTTCTGATATTCAATATTTGATTTCATATTCGGCTTTTTTTTCTTGATCCGATTCGATATTCGATTAGAAACTTTTGTTCAATATTTGCACATCCTTGGTTTGTAACATTGTGTGTTTCTGAGAAATTTACAAAGGCACAGTACTGCATTGAGAATTTCTTTGCAGTTATTCATTGATTCTACAGTGTAGATCACGGTGCATTAAGAAAATCCAAATTGTCGAAGTCTTACAAAAAATTCTGTGCTTTAAAAGTTGTTTGGTGACTGCACTTAAACTTGTGAACTGACATTGTGACTTTAAACTGCATCCGACTTGTTTCTAAGAGAGGAATGCAGCCTTTGTAGCCTCTGCTTAGTGGAGGCTAAAAACTAAGGAGAAGAGCAGGAATCGCACTGTATGCCGGAGCACTTTTGCAACGCCTTCTAATCCTTCCAGTGCGGTCTCAACACCATGTTGCTGCCTTGCCTACAGAGATGATCACCCATTTATCTATTCCTGAAAAATGTGCCCATCTCTCTAGTTGAGCCTACTCCCGTGATTGTGTTGCTACCATTACATGAATTATGCATTAGCAACTTGCTCGTGTTCGGGGTTATGTGCAAGCAGAATTGGGCTTCTCACGAACTCTTGTCATGTGCAGAAGGCATATAAGGAGCGTGAGTGGTCCCCAGCCCATGGTCCAGCTCAAGCCAAGGCTTCCAAGAACTTGCAGGAGCTGGAAGGGAGCCAGGGCACCAACACGTCACAGGTGTGTGCAAGTAGCAGCTGATTGGGTGAGCTGGGTGGCGCTCGTACGCTCGGGTCATCTGCTGTTGCATGTCCCCAAGGCCTTCCACGAGCTCCGTTGGATAGTATATAGTTGGGTTTACAGAAATATAATACAGTAATGTCTTCATTTAGGAATGCAATTGGTTACTTACATTTCATAAAATAAAGGCTGTAGCAGCTGTGGGAAATACGGAAGGAATGGCTGTTCCATTACAAAGCTGTGCCGACATGGTACATGGCACGATATGAGCTGGGCTGCTTTTCAAATGTGAAGTACCTTGCGTGCCGCTGTGTTTTTTTAACCTAACCTAGCAATGAAAGAACATCGCTCACACATCTGCAGCCACTTTATACAATCGAATCTCGATAATTCGAACTCGAAGGGGCCCGAAAATTTGTTCGAACTTAAAGAAGTTCGAATTAAAAGAAGGACGTATTTTTGAATTATTCGTGCACCATAGCACGATGCACAAACGGTGCGAGTCGTGAAATATCGCGGAGCGCAAGCGCATAGCAGCGAGGGCAACGAAACTACAGTAACGAAACTGCCCACGCCGGCCGATGCTCGCTTCCCGATAACGGCAGAAAACGAAACTTCAGGGAGCGGGTGGTGCCGACACGGCGACGAGCGCACGTCACGACCGTGGAAGGGGAGGGAGGAGGGCGGCAGGGAAACGGATTTGACCTCGGCAACTCCGCCACTTCCGTGGCTCCCCTCGCCCTCCCTCTCAATTCCCTCGTAGCTCCCTCACGTTCGACTGTCACCGTGCGTGCCTGCCGCCGTGCTGGCGCCGCCGCTCCAGCCAGCCCGGCGCCAGCTTAACCTGCTCCCTGAAGTTTTGTTTTCTGCCGTTATCGGGAAGCGATCATTTGCCGGCGTGGGCAGTTTCGTTGGCCAGACTGGGGCACCACCGTTGCTTCCCTCTGCGCCGCAGCCGCAGCGTGCGAGGTCAACACGTGACTAGAAAATAGAGGAAGCATAAAGGAGAAGGGTTCACTGCCATTTTCTACGCGTGGCTGAGATGTCGGCACGTACACGCGGGTTGCGGCGCAACATAGAAACGGCAACCTTGCCATTTGAGAAAGGGTGAAATTTCCGCCGCATTTCTTCTTCTTCTTTTTTTCCTTTTTTTTTCGCGCGTGGCATTGAGGGGTCTCTACTAAGCTGGCGGTATGGCACTATGGCGGTGCTGGAGCAATGCTGGTCGGAGCCGCTGGTGCGTGATTTGGCGTGCTGCTCAGAACATTGTTGGTGCATGGTGTGTTCCAATTAACCGTCACAAATGCTTTTGCATTCGAATTACCGAGCGTTTACCGGGCGTTTTTGCCCATTGGAATACACATAACTTTGACGGGACCAGAGCGTCAGTTTGAATAAACGGGAAATTTGAATTAAGCGTGTTCGAATTAACGAGATTCGACTGTATCTAATTTCGAAACTACACAAATAGCACATTTGCTTAGCCCTAAATAGTACTGAAAATTGGATAGCAAAATACACTTCCCATTCAGGCCCAGCAAACATTTGCACTGCTCTGTGGCAGCAGGTGCTTATTTCTGAAGTGCCTGTGCAACACTTTTTTTTTTTTTTCGTCTAATAGAGTCAACTTCCATTAATTTGACCCTGACGGGACTGGCGAAATGGATTGAATTATCTGGCGGGTAAAATATACAAGATGCAGAAAGGAAACCCCAGAACACACAGCTGATTCATTTGGCAGTATTAGCCCTATTCTAACACGTGCACGAATCAAACTACCATAGAAATAACTTTAAAGCTCCTAAACAAAAAAATTTAACACATACGCAATTTTTTAGCAGGATAAATTATTGCACAAAGGCAGCCAGTTTCACAAAGGCAGCTTTGCTGCAATAATACGTGTTATGCGGCAAAGCATACATAAAGGTGGTTTAGGTTTCGTGTTTGACTACTCCGCGCAGGCAATTTACGGTCCAGTTTTTTTTAAAACATGCACACATTAGAATTGGGCAAATACCGTAAACGAACGTTGTGAGCTACGGTTGTGGCTTGAAATTATTCCTAGGGTGGGCTGAAAATAGGCATTTTCAACAAGTGATGTGTGCTCAACGCATTCACTGTCCCCTAAGCTCTGCTGAGCCAGGAGCTGCCACTAAAGGGGTCGCCAGCGGGGTCACCGTAGGGGTCACTCACATGTGTGCTGTCTATTCAAGTTCGAATTATCCGCCAAAGGCTAATTTTAGGATCGAAATAATGAAAGTTTGGGCCCCTAGAAATGTTTGGGCGCCAGCTGGAACCTTTGGCCAGGTTTGAATTACTTGAAACATCGAATGAGTCGAAGTTCAATTATTGGAAGTCTACTGTATGTAGCTGATAGTGTGGTAATCTATAGCGTAAATTGTAGCTTCTGCCAGCGTGCGACGAGTGTTTGATTGATAATGTGTCTCTAGAGTGGTCCCAACCTTTGAACTCTCGCTTGAGGATTTGTGGAAGTCTATGGACCTGTACTGTTGTTTCATCGACTTGATTTTACAGTTACCACTACTTCGTAATTGAAGAAATTTGTAACAAGGTTGTAACCCGTTGTGGGGGCATAATGGCTTTGGTGTGGCGCTGCTAGGCCCAAGGGTGCGAGATAAAATCCTGGCTGCAATGGCTGCATTTCAATGGGGCCAAATGCAATAACGCCTGTGTACCGGGCATTGAGTGCATTTTAAAGAATTCCTGGTGCTCAAAATTAATCCGGAGCCCCCCACTACATCGTGCCTCATTATCATATCATGGTTCTGGCATGTAAAATCCCAGAATGTTTTAACAAGATGGTAATTCTTGGTCAGCATTGTCCAATAAAACAGTACACATTTGTTGTTTGCCTTGGTTATTAGTTCCCCGTGTTGGTTAAACCAGATCATGTCTAAAGCAGCTCAAATTTTCAGTGGTGAGGTCAGCGTATGATGGAGCTTATAAGCTTTTTCTGGACAAACTTGGCGTGCAAAATGTCAAGTGCTTGATTGAACAATGCAGATCAAAAAGAGGTGATCCTTCTCTGAAATTTGAGCTAAAACAAAGTATCAATAAATTCGCAATCTTACTTTAATCCCACAAAGGAAGATTATAACAACTAGCTCACCTTTATTTCTGGCCATGTACATTCGTACCATAAAACAAAACAAAAAATACAATGAATTTTACTTGACTAAAAGTATGTGGGATGGGTTTGCTCTACTATCTACAACCAAACTTGCACCAGCATATAAAGATGCTATTATGGACCTTGTGTAAAGTTTCCTATGCTTCAATCAGAATTTTCAGATATCAGAACTCAGCGTAACGAAAATGATATGTTGGCTCTGTGGGGTTAAAGTTGTTAGAATAAATGTGCAGGTAACTCATGGTGCACACACATGCATTTTACATGGCAGACATGTTCACTTTGCTTGTCTTGCCAAAGCAGAGGAGGTCCTTGGTTAACTTGTTTTCTGCATCCTCCGCAGCTGAGCCTGGAGCAGCGGCTAGAGCGTGAGGAACGTGAAGCTCAGGTGGAGGTGTTGGCCAGCCTGGAGAAGAAGTTTGAGGACCAGGGGCCAGTGTACGACTGCGTTGTCTTTCACGACGGGGCCACGTGGAGGTGCCTTCCCATCAACATCAATCCATCTGTTTATTTTATTTACTGTAAAACGAGTATTTTCAGTTGGGCTTGTTGGTTGTTAATCGC
This sequence comes from Dermacentor silvarum, assembly GCF_013339745.2. Taxonomy (NCBI): domain Eukaryota; kingdom Metazoa; phylum Arthropoda; class Arachnida; order Ixodida; family Ixodidae; genus Dermacentor; species Dermacentor silvarum. Next base: position 32,744,624 of record NC_051155.1, read on the forward strand.
TTGAAGGGGAGCAGCGTGTGCTTCAGCTTACTTTAAACTGGCGGTCATGCTGCACTTCATTAGTGTATCCATAAACCCGTGTTTGTCTTTTGTTGAAGACGCGTTTATTGTATGTCTTCGTACTTATCATGTGAGATGCCTGTGCACGGATAATGGAGGGTGCAAACTTATTCCGCGAATCCTGCCAGCGAGGCTGTTCGATGCTTGGTCACCTGGTCTGGGGATATAGCTTTTCATATCAGCTTTTCTTTTTGCGGCAACTGCAAATACTCATAAATGATTCAATCTGTTTAATTTGGGTATTGGGTCACTTACGGTGCCACGAATGTGCTGATCAGGTATGTGTTGTAAATGCAAATGTAAAAGTTTCCATGCAGATTGTTGTTTATGAGCAGACTTGTACGTAACAAATTACATGTAATTAATTACTTGTAAGCAGTTACAGTTTTCAGAAGGTTTGTAATTAATCTATTACATTTTTTACTTTGTAATGCTCACTGTAATTTTATTAGCTTTTTCAGTAGCCAATTACATGTAACCAGTTACTTTATTGATGAGACAGGCTGCAGCTGGCAATGCAGTTTTGAACACTTGAACATGGCTTGACCTACAGTAGAACGCCTGCGGTCGTGTTGTGCATGCACATGTTCAAAGAGGCAAACCCGGTGGTCAGTATTTTTTTCCCCCATCGGCAGGTCTCACAGCCTGTATTGTCAACATTGCATTTTGCATCTCGCAATGAATTCACATTTCTTCTATGTGGCACGAGTGCCACCACGTCACAGCATTCATGTTCAGTTAGTTTAGGTATTGCTTTTTCTGTTGTCATTGGATAGTTTACAACCTTTGTTTGCTACTTTTTCTGTCCGGTGTTGATGTGTTACAAGGTGTTAGTACTGCCCTGCCCTCCGGCGAGCACATCTAGCAAGCTTTAATGTACCGCAGCTGACTTTTCCACAAGAAAAATAAAGACAGTGCTCCCACTCCTGCGCCAAATGCGCCAGATTGCTCCATACAAGATTTCCTGCGCCATCCTGATAAAAATACACGATTTTGCGCTGAAGTACGCCAAAATTAGCGCCTGCGCATTACGTGTGTGGCCGCAGTGGTCCGCAGACTGCATAGCGCACATGACTAAAGCTGCTTCATAAATCGAACGGCGACCGATATTTCGGGCTCGATGGGGACTACCTAAAAGTTGCAAGTAATTGGCAGTCGGAAATGTCCAAGTTCGTCAGAAAATAACTGAATTTATTTCGCCAGTGGCTAAAAAAGGCATTATTCTCGGTTGACCACTTTCGGGGATACGTTCACATTCCTGGGATTTCGCATCACTAGCGTGAGCGTTGGCATACTTGGTAGTGTGCCAGGAACGCTATCATCCATCGATATGTCCAGTGCTAGTCGCTCGAAATGTCGTAAAAGTGAAAGTACCCTGGAAAGGGATCGTCCAAAAATAAAGCCGAAGTTTGTCAACGCCGGTTCTGCATGCACGTACGCTTGCCTATGATCTGGTCAGTCCGTATTTCTACCATTGTTATGCTGTCGCCACATAAAGACGAAAGTACAATTAATGCATGCACCGAATCTTCAACCTTTAGCGACGGGACCGCAATTTTGTAGCGATGCCTTTTCCGGTGCCACTCCTTGTGCTTCGTCAGTGGTATAAGAGCGGCGCAACGCCTGCGCTATATGGGATCAGCCGGCTGAGAACGGTGGACGATAAGGGCGGCATATAGAATCGAGTGGAATGCATCGCTACAAAATTGCCGTGCAGTAGTCCACCGCGTTATCATCGCCTAATGACGGCAGTTTTTTTTTTTTTCTGAAACAGTCACTGTCCTCGTCGGTGGAGACATCGAGGGTGTAGGCGACGCCACTTAAACAACTTAAGTCGTCACGACTGTGTCGCTGGTTAACACATCAATGAAAAAATGTCACAGTTTCACCCTGAGGGCGAAGCAATGAACGCGATAGCAACACAGCAATGTCATACGAAGTAAGGTGAGCGACTTTGGTAGCAATATGAATTGTAGTAAACATGAGCTGATTAAGTAAGCAGGTGTGCTGCCGCGTAAGTAGACCGACATGAAGAGAGCCTCGATGACCACGAGAAGGCGCGTGTGAAACGGTGGTGTTGATGAGAAGCGCTTCCCGTGGGCAGCGCGTGCGAAGGGACACACCTGTAGCGCTGCACTGCCGATCTGGGCAGCATCGCATGTGTAGCGTGCGTTGGAAAATATGGCCCGACTATTACTAACTGAATGAACAAGTGTGGCGTGAGCGCGCACAAACAAACATGAACAGATCACACTGAATGACTGCAGACACGACTGTCAAAACGCTGGCAGCAAGCGCATATGCCGCAGCGGGCGAAGGTACCGAATTTACACGATTGTAAGTCGACTCGAATGTAGGTCGACGCCCCCAAAATTGCATGTCTCAAAATAAAAAAAAAAAAATTGGGAGGGGGAGGGGGAGAAAAACCACGCGAGTGCATTTCACACAAAGGAAATTTATTGATGGGGTTGCTAAGACTACCCATCGTCACTAGAGTTGACCTCACTGGTACTGCTGCCATCATAGCTGCTGCGGTCCCACAGCACGTCATCATCAAGTGTGAGTACACACTTCGCGAACGAACGCACCACGACATCACGCGGTACAGCGCTCCACGCAGAGAGGACCCACCCGCACACAGTAGCCATAGAGGCCAAATTTTCTCGCGCTGAAGCCGCCACTGCCGCATCACACGTTCACTGACTCCAGACTTGCGTCCCGCTGCGCAGTTGTTAGTTTCCTCAACATGGAGGATAGCAGCCCGTTTGAACGCTGCTGAGAACGAGCGCCGAAAGCTCTTCACTCATGACAGGCGCGACGATTCAGCACAGCAGCAGAAGTGACAGATGCGCGCGGCCGTCGAAAACAATTGTATCTCAAAGAAAAGCTCTTCCGCCAACTACTAATACCCCCCAAACGACGGCTCTTCCGTCAACTACCAATACCCCCCTAACGGCGGCTCTTCCGCCAGCTACCAATACCCCCCAAACGGCGGCTCTTCCGCCATCTACCAATACCCTCTACACGGCGGCTCTTCCATGATCCATGCTCCCACAAGAGCCGTGCGCTCGTGGTGCGCGCAATCAGAATGTATGCAATACAGTAAATTATTACGCTACGCTTCTACCGTAACCATAAAAACGTAGGTGCAAAGTTGTAACCACGCCGTAGCGCCCCTGATTTCTCGTTTCTCTTGCCGTTACTAGCGGTACATGGTTCGGTTTCGATTCTAAGTCAACCCCCCAACATTGGATTGCCAAATTTGTAAAAATGGGTCGACCTACAAATGTGTAAATACGGTACGTGCAGTCTATCGCTTCAATGGAAACTGAGCGGCGAATGCACAGCGCATACCGTGTGGAGATAAGAGACGGTGCGGGCCAGCGACGAGCGCGGTTGCTAGCAAAGTAGAAGTGCCCCCCCCCCCCCCCGCTCCCTTCGGCGCTGGCTTCCTGCTTCCTTGCTTGCCCGTGGGAGATTGAGTGCGTTTGCTCTCCGTGATAGCGCGCGTCCCCGCACGCTTCTGCTCTGGCATACGGCGCACCGCGAAGATTTTATCTATACGGAACCTCACGGCGACGGCGACGCCAACAGCAGAAATCCGGTTGAAGTGTCCATATACAGTAAAAGCTCGACGATACGATCACGGCTAATACGAATTTCCGGATAATACAAATTTTTCTATGGTCCCGGCCGAGCCCCATTATTTTGCAACGTGCTAGAGAACGGTTGTTACGAATCGATTTTCGGCCTGTGTCAGTTGATACGAATAAACGCCGCCCCACTGACGGCCACGAAAGAGAAGAGCGCGCAGTCACGCGCTTTCTCCCGTTATCTTTTGGTGCGGAGGCGCAGACGCGGCGCCGGACAGCATGGACTCCGCGACTGGGCGCGAAGAGTTGGAAGCAGTGGTGCTTTTGTACTTTTCCTCCTTTTCGGTGGCCGCCCATAGGACGGAGTGGCTGCTATGCTTCGGGCCGCGTTCTTTGTGTTTGCGCCATTTTACCTAGTCGCAGCGAGCTATGTCTACCGAGATAGGATTGTCTACCGAGATAGAAGGACATTGGAGACTTTTTCTTCAAGAAATAAATGCTTTTTACGTACATGTGCCTGAGTGAGTTCACCTCTGACTCTTTAATTTAGCTACAGTCGAATCTCGTTAATTCGAACACGCTTATTTCGAACATATCGCGCACCGACAATGCTCTTAGCAGCGCGCCAAATCACGTGGCGGTGCCTCCGACCGGCATTGCTCCGACACCGCCATAGAGCAAAAGCTCAGGAGAGACCCCTCAATGCCGCGCGCAAAGGGAGGAACGGGGAAAAAAAAATAAAAAAGAACCCGCAGCGGAAATTTCACCCTCTCTCAAATTGCAAGGTCGCCGTTTCTGCATCGCGCCGGAACGAGCGTGTACGTGCCGACTAGAGTGTTCTAGACAACCGTATTCTAGCACACACTAGTGCCGACGTCTCAGCCATGCGGATAAAATGGCAGTGAACCCTTCTCCTCTATTTTCTAGTCACATGTTGGCCTTGCACGCTGCGGCAGCAGCACAGAGGGAAGCAGCGGCGGAGGTGCAGTCGGCCCAACGAAACTGCTCACGCCCGCAAACGCTCGCTTCCCGATAATGGCAGAAAACGAAACTTCAGGGAGCGGCTAAAATAAGCTGGCGCCAGCACGGCGGCGGGCGCGCACGGAGATGTGCGCACGGAGTCGAAGGTGAGAGAGCTACGAGGGAGTTGAGAGGGAGGGCGAGGGGAGCCACCGAAGCAGGGGAGTTGACGCAGCCAAATCCGCTTCCATGCCGCCCTCCTCCCTCACTTTCGACGGTCTCCGCGCGCACCCATGTGCCGGCGCCGCCCGCTCCCTGAAGCTTCGTTTTCTGCCGTTATCGGGAAGCGACCGTTAGCCGGTGTGGGCAGTTTCGTGGCCCGCGCTTGTTATGCGCTTGCGCGCCGCGATATTTCACAACTCGCACCGTTCGTGCATCGTGCTATGGTGCACGAATACTTCAAAAATACGTCCTTTTAATTCGAACAAATTTTCGGGCCCCTTCGAGTTCGAATTATCGAGATTCGACTGTAGTTTTAATTGTGTTTCGATGATACGAATTTTGGCTAATATGAATATTTTTCGTGACCCCGTGAGATTCGTATCATCGAGCTTTCACTGTAATTGCTATCGCAATAATAAACGCTGGACGCGCGGAGCCCACCCGAATTCACTCCTGAATGGCTTGCCAGAGTTCGCTTGCCCGACGGTTTGTGCGCGGTCGGTGCTAGATTAGCTAAGCTAGGCTTCGCTAGTTTCGGTTTATAGGAGGTGTCGGCAACATGGGAGACCACCATGCTGCGGCGATGCCAGCGCGGTATCAACGCCAAAATATTGCTACTTCTGCTCAACTTGGTGGTGAAATTAGCACGGAGTACGTCGTGCAGGCGGAGTTCGAAATTTATAGAATGGCGTACCTTAAGGTGTCCGAAATTTCGGTTGTACTTATACTTTAAATTTATGGGCCAGTGATGGTGCCTGAAAGTAGTCCAAATAATCCAGCTTGTTTGCATTGCTGGTGTCGAAATAATCAGTCGACGCCAGTTGTGAATCGGCCAGGCTTCAGCCTTACGAAGAAAAACGGACCGTTGAAAAGTACCTGGTGTCATCTGAAGCAATGACTGAGCGTTACGAGGGGCTCATCAAGGCTGGCCTGGCTCAGAAAAGCATTGATGACATTGAGCCTGTCCAGGTGTTTCTGACTGATGGTAGAGCCTTGCTGAAAACATAACGAAGTGTCAGCTGTCAATGAAAAAATCATACGATCTAAAAGGCAACATCTGAGCAGCTTCACTCAACTTGAAATAAACTAATTACAGCACACTGTGTGAACAGGTTTGTTGTCTTCTTTTAAATTTAAGGGAAGCTCGTGTATTTAGAGGCAGAGCAACATTGTTTTACAGCAAGCAAATACTTTCTGGAATAATGATTGTCAATTTTAAGTGTTTGAAATAGCTTAGGACGTGTCCACAGCTGGCATTTATTAGCTCCAAAGTGCTCCGAAATTTATCTGGATGCTCCAAATTGCTCCAAAACTAAGATTTTGCTGCTCAAAAAATTGCTCCAAATCTCAGTTCGTCAGTGGCACCACTGAAAAGATAATTGGCTAAAATTTAGAAAAGCAGTTGTTAGTATGGGCATGCGAATACTCGGAATATTCGATATATTCATTGTAGAGACTCGCGCCGCGCAGTGTGGCATGCGCTGCGTAGCCCCTCGGGCTCGATGCCGCCCAAGCGAGTGTTTCACTTCGTTTTCGGTGCAAAAGAACTGACGAGCGCACCCCGAATGAGCCGCCCCGGCTGACGGGGTAATGAACTTTGTCACTGCGAGTTGTCACTGCGAGTGCTCCCTGATGTCAGCTCGATGCGAGGATGGGGATCACACAGAGCGCATGAACGCCTCGATTCACAGAACGGCACTGCATCGGCCTGGGACACTTTTGTTGGTGCAAGATTCGTCCGGGTTGACAGAACTGTTCGAATCATAACACGACGCGGACAGAGGGAACGGCAACATAAGCAGCGTGTATTTTGTAAAGTAGGAAGATCGGGCCACTTAGCCACCAATAGGCCCGCAGATTGTGTTGGATGAGTGGCAACGAACTTCACACCACTTCAACAGCCGTCAATATAAACCACACACGTAACCTCAGAACTAATCGCATGATGAGCCGCCTGTATAAACATACTGGAGGCAAGCATACCGCGATGGCTTGCGGCTCGTTACCACATTGGCCACGGCGAATTTTCATCACGGCCATGCTACCTAGGCCATTAGGCCTAATAGCATTGCATCAAGGGGCGTCGGCAGCTAAAGTTATGATTTGGTGCTGAATCGATGCACATCTATTCGCAGCAGCCGCGCAACACTCTGAGATCCGACGAACCGCCTCGCAAATGAAAGCCAGTGCTCCGGATGGCAACAAAGTTGTTCCCGGCTGCCATCTGTGCGACGCACCACATGGTGGCCTCTCGTTCCCGACGCTGTTTATAGACGTACATTGGTGGCTTGTTGTAGCTTCGAGCAAGCCATCTCGGCTAGCTTTGGATTTACACAGGCTGGTTGCATGCATTTGTGCTGATGGCGGATGACCGAAGGAAAGAAGGGGGGGGGGGACAAGACATGACAGTACACCGTACTGTACGTTTTCATTTCTACGTACCCATGTTACTGATAGCCTGATAGATTCTTGTTATGAAAAGTTAGGAGGCTTCTGAGCATGTGCAGCACCGTATTTTCTTGCTCGAAATTTGTAAGCAGTAAGTTTCGTGAAAAATTTTGTGATATTCAATTCGATATTCGGCTTTTTTTCTCTTGTTACGATTCTAAATTCGATTTGAAATCTACTATTTGGTATTTGCACACCCCTACTTATAACTTCAATGTAAAAGTATTTCAGTACTGCGAACTTCAGAATAGTGATTGTTATTCAGTTTCCATTTTATGTTAACACCTCAGTACACTGTAGACCGCTTATAACGTAAGTCGCCGGAGTCGCAAATATCCGCACTATAAGCAATACCGCACTATAACCAAAGCAACAATTTTCAAGGCCCGCACATATGCAAAACATGTGCACCGAGCCGCCACGTGTATGCGACAGTCGAGGAATGCGGCTAGAACATTTGCATTCAATGTATAGTTGAATCTCGTTAATTCGAACCAAATCACGCGGCGGCGCCTCCGACCGGCATTGCTCCAGCACCGCCATAGAGTAAAAGCTTAGGAGAGACCCCTCAATGTCGCGCGTGAACAAAAAAAAAAAAAAAAAGTGGTGGAAATTCCACCGTCTCTCAAATGGCAAGGTCACCGATTCTGCGTTGCGCCGGAACATGCGTGTACATGCCGACGTCTCAGCCACGCTACCGTAGCCACGCGTAGAAAATGGCAGTGAACCCTTCTTTCTCCTTTATGCTTTCTCTACTTTCTAGTCACGTGTTGACCTTGCACGCTGTGGCTACGGCGCAGAGGGAAGCAGCGGCGCTGTCCCAGGCCGGCCAACGAAACTGCCCACGCCGGCAAATGCCTGCTTCCCGATAACGGCAGAAAACGAAACTTCGGGGAGCTGGCCCCGAGCCGTCTGTAGCGGCAGCGCCTGGCCTGCACGGCGGCAGGCGCGCACGATGACAGTCGAAAGTGAGGGAGCTACGAGGGAGGGCGAGGGGAGCCATCGAAGCGGCGCAGTTGCCGAGGCAAAATCTGCTTCCCTGCCGCCCTCCTCCCTCACATTCCACGGTCTCCGCGTGCGCCCTTCGCCGTGCCGTGCCGGCGCCGCCCGCTCCCTGAAGTTTCGTTTACTGCCGTTATCGTGAAGCGAGCGTTGGCCGGCCCTCGCTCGCTATTATGCGCGCCGTGATATTTCACGACTCGGACTCAAGATTCGTTCAGCCTCACTGGCTGTTCGTTCGCATCACGTGCCCTTCTCCTCCACTTCAGTCTCTCTTTCTTCCTCGGGCACTCCTTGGTGTGGTGCGCCCGTTTGAGGGGAGCGTTCGCCATCTCCGCTGACTTCCGTACTCCCAGGCAGCCGCACTGTAACCGGTATTTCGTTTCCCGCAACTGCACTATAAGCGATACGTGTATGCGGGGAGTGCTATGGTAAAATTAACGGGAGTCTGAAAAGACCGCACTATATTCGGTCCTGCACTATAAGCGGTTACGTTATAAGTGGTCTATACTGTACTATGAATTCATATTCCAAAATCCGGGGATTCTTGGCTTTTAGTGTGCCCTTCATGGCAACCGGGGCACAAAGCAATCACACAAGACAGTGCTGAAAAGGCACACCGCAGCGCATGGGCTCAGAAAACCTGAGATGGTGTGGCAGGAGAAAAGCACGGGAAGGGCTGTTTTTTTTTTTTTTTTCTGCATCGAAGGCCATAGCGTTTTGCGAGCGCATGCTTCGCCCAGACAAGTGTCGCCAGCAACGGAGGCGCATCTCTTCCTTCTTTCGTCCTTCTTCCTGTGCACGCTTCTACCTTTTGAGCGTCTTTCTAAGGTGGTCGTTAAGCCAAAAAATGTAACCTCCACACTCACGGGGAGGCCACTCGGCCTGCCCTTTTCGGATAGTGTAGTTTACATGCGTTCGTGTTTTGGAATAGCTCAGGTGTCTACCTCGAGGGAGGCAGTTGCAATGTCCGCAGCAAGGGATGTGGAAAAAAAATTTAGAAAAATAAAATAACACCATTTCGCTTTGCAGGCGACATGGAGCTTCCACCATGTCGGTAGTTTTATAAGTGGCTGATGATGACTGAGGTGTCCTTTCTTTTTCGGAATCTATAGAAAATAGCAACAGTGCGGGCCGAGAGCCAACACTGCCGTTTTTCTGGACGGCCCATGCAGTGACAACTGATGCACTGACGGTATGATGGGCGGTAGGGTCAATTTTGGGACTTTCCACTAAAATGACCTTTCAGAATAATGAAAAATTTGCCACGGTCGCCTGAAGTTCTTCATATCAAGATTTCACTGTTGACAAAAAAGTGCCAACTTGCAATTGAAGTTTATTTGAAGCTCACAGTGTACATAAAAGAACCAAGAAATGTACGCAGACTGCATTGTGTGTAAGAGGCCATGAACCTCATAGTCGTGTTGCACTGCATGCGTACAACCAAATCTCAGCATTCTTTCTTAGAAAAATTTGTTCATTGCTGTGCCACAATACAGCTCAGTGCCACATCTTTATTGCGTTATGTGTGCCCTGAATAAACTTAAGTTGCGAGTTAGCGCTTGCTTTGTGTCTTGCTCCTTGTCTCATCTAAGCTGTGTGTTATTTAAATTGCAGCTATGCTGATGACGCTGATCAAGTTGCACATAGTGAGCAGTGTTCAGTTTGTCTGTAATGTGCACTGAATCCGGGCACTTCGTGCCATGTTTTTTGTGCGCAGGGCAGCCGTAGACACGTCGGAGAAGGGTGACCTGGCAAGTTGTGCCCTGCTGGGCAACTACAGCGAGACTCTCCAGTTTGCCACCCTCACCAAGGAAGGTGCGTTTCATCCTCGAGCCACCGTGCATTGCAGGGCCTTGCACTGCCACGGTGGTTGTTCTCACTTTATATGCGTGTTGCATTCACAGTGTGCCTCTCTGCATTAGGAGGCATATTACTGTCAGTCATCATGAGTAAATGTACAAATGCCAGTACAGTCCTCGTGCCTACAGTAAACACAGTAAAGTAAATTGTGCGTCTTCAAGATATTCCAAGATACAGAGGGGAAGGAGGGTTGCAGAGACGGCAGAAGTGGAGGGTTCAGAAGGAGCAGTCAGCCAGTGTGTCACACGGGATGGTGGCGCCATCTCTTGATCCCTCTTGTAACGTCCACTTGCACACGGTGCGCTCGCTGACATTCATAGGTGCAACTGTTTTCTTAATTATAATCCGTGCATGTTTACCGCACTCATTCCACATTTTTTCAAGCTTGTTCAATGCCAACTTATTCATTGTGTTCACATAAGAGACCAGCTTGGAACAATACCAGCAAAACAAGTCTGTGGATGTTATTTTTGCGAAGGACGAAGCACTACCTAGGAGGGAGTTCTCTGCGATGTTGTGGCTGTGCCGACCAAACGTATGAATTTACCCAGTGTGAAAGCAATTGTCTGTACATTTTAAGGGCAAATTACCGTATTGCCTATATGGCAGCGTTGCATTATGTTTCTTGTTCTTTGCATGTTTTCATTCGAACATGTGGAGAACACTATTTTCAGTATCATAGAGCTTCAATATATATTTAATTTAGAAACAAAGCAGAATCATGCAGTAAACTGCCCTGTGGCCTGCAGAGATGCTTCCAAGTAAACACCTGCTGACAAGACCACTTGTCAAGGCCATTTAGTCGTGCACACTAACCGTGTCACTACGTGTCGCTGCACAAGAATCTGCACTTACAGATCGTGTAGCCTTGGCACTGCCGCAAGGAACTACTGAAACGGCTTATAGTGTTGGAGTCGCTTAATCTCATGTTTCCAAGGCACCCAGTGCGAAGTGTCCACTGGCGTTGTGACAGAGAGTGTTCGTGGTGATCGAGTGAGATCTGTTTTTGTTTACTTGAGCATGCCTGACACCAATAAAACTACAAACCTCACTTCCCGTACTTGTCTCTTTGCTGTCACCATCAATGTGCTCTGCCTTCCTGATGAAACTGGTAATATTTCTTTTTATCAGGGCGAATATCAGCATATTTTTACACTTTTGTTTTTAATTTGTGGGCGCCACCTGAAGACGGCTGTGGGCACTAAGCACGGTCAGCCGTGGCATCCAAGATTTATGGTGCCACGCGATCCAGCACTCGCAATCTCTGACGCCACGAGCCCCGCCGATGCATTGCTCCGGGTGCGATCTGCAACTCTCGCTCATAACTGCGGTACTACGGCCCAACCTTCCTGTAATTTATTTATATAAGTTCTTGCTGACAAGATACTATCCACCAGGAAACTTCTGAAATTATTTCTACTGCTGAAACATAAAAACCTCAAATGAACAAAATTTGCAATTTAACCAAGTTTTTTGCTGCAAGTACACTTTCCTTATGTCGAGGTTTGACTAAAGTTGTCATTCCAAACGACCACAGAAGGGCCAGTGAATGGTGACATGTTGCATTACATGCTAGAGGTTGTAGGGTCTTAGGGCCCCACAGGAATACCGAACACCGCGGGTTCGAGCTTAGAGAGCCACAGGGCCGCGTCAGCTTTCTCCTCCAGCACCGCTGCGCACAGCCTCAGGCCACAAGGGGCTACCGAGCGACGCACGCAAGAACACAGTATTGCCCTGAGTTAGCGGAAACCATTTATTGTCTCCGGCGGTGCAGGAGCGAAAGGGATCCCACACCAAGGGTGAAAATGCAGACAGGGGCGCCTATAGCATATTGCTGCGAGAGCACAGGCTCAAGCTGGGACACGCTGCTAGGAAAAGTCCCGGCAGCTATGCTACTTGCTCTCGCGAAAGCCAATGGGCCAACACTCGCGAGAGCTCGGGCAATCTCCTTCGGCAAGTGCAGCTCGGTGTGTTACGACTTTGCGCGAGCACTAGGCACCACTCTTTGGCTAAGTGTCCGGAAAGGATCAACACAAGGTGTGCGCTCGCCATACATGCAAAGGCACTGTAGGCGAGCTTAAGTCCGAGGCACAAAGGGACTGGCAGACGAGAGGAAAATGTGTATGTATCCAGTGCTGTCCCGGAGATAGAGAGCCACGCTCAGCCGTCAGCAGCCTAACATGGCCATGTCATGACATCAGCTTCCTGATCCCCACCACAAACTGGCGCGAGTGGAGCGCCAGCGCTGAAGTGGAACAAGGGGGGGGGGGAGAGCGTAGGGACAGTAGAACAGGTGAAGCCCGTGCAATGATGCCGGCGCAATCCTCAATCCTCACAAAGTTCCATGTTTATGCTGTGGGAACGCTGACATGAATAGTTAATAGGAGCCAACCGTGGACAAAGAAGAGGACAGATGCGTGAGCAGTGGTGCGAGAGACGTGCGAGAGACGCGCGAGCTGCGGCTGGGCGCCCTTGAACGCGACCGACTGATACTGGAGCTGCTTCCGTGGACCGCAGGAACGAGGCGTTTTCTAACATTGGCGCCCGTAACGTGGGGCCCCGGCTGCGTTCCGGGACGGACCATGGTCGTGGGGAAGGCTGGAGGTACCCGTTCCACGGCTAGTAGCGACTCCAACCCGGCCATGGCGCATGACCATTTCCGCGGTGCGAGCTGCACCTCTGGCGTTCGATGATATGCGATTCCACCGGTTCCTCCTCCGTTCATCGAGCCTGGCGTGGGTCCTGGTGGTGGCGTGGTCTTCTACACGCTGCTGCAGCTCCCGGCACCGCCGTTCGAGAAGGGCATCGCCAGCGCAGGTGACATCATGTGCGCGATTGCGCCGACACCACCTCAAGCACGGCTCCATCCCGTGGGTGCGTGGTTCTCTGGTTCTCTGCTGTGGTGCGGTGTGGTCTCTGGTGGCAAGGCATTGAGCGGGCGGCGGCTCCTTTCGGCGACCTGCTGTGTGCACTCGTCAGAATGAGGTCGGAGAAGAAAACTAGACCAGGTGTGCGCCAAGGAATGGATTAGGGCCTTTCGGTTCCTGCAAGACCTCAACATGGTTTAGGGCCTTTGGTTCCTGCAAGACCTCAACTACGAGGCTGCACCACTTGGCTCATTTCAATCTTCGCGAGGACGTCGGAGAAGAAAACTAGACCAGGTGTGCGCCAGGGGGTGGTTTAGGGCCTTTTGGTTCCTGCAAGACCTCAACATGGTTTAGGGCCTTTGGTTCCTGCAAGACCTCAACTTCGAGGCTGCACCACTTGGTTCTGTTCAATCTTCGCGAGGAGTCCGTCATGGAAGCCAGTCAGGTTTAGGGCCTGCGGGTTCTTGGAAGACCTCGGTGACTCGGACGTTGACGACGACGCCGATCGTCGTTCGGTGCATTATCAGTCTCCAAGGTTCGCCCGCCGGTAGGAGTGTCATGCCGTCGCTGCCAGCCACCGTGGGCCAGTGCCGTCAACACTGGCCATGGAGGAAGGAATGGCTCTAGCTGTCACAGAGCGGCATAGTTTCGAGTGTTTTCAAATGTTTTTGATGCGGATTAACGGCCACCAAAAACGTCGTATCCTCACGGTGCGGCATGTGGTCTCGGGAGAGCGACACGCCGATTAACGGGCCTCGAGGTGTACATGTGCGTCGTGTGGTGCAGTGCCGGGGCTCGACCTTGGAGAGAGGGGAATCTACCGTACTTCGCTCCTGGTGAAAGGGGCGCGGCCAAGACTTTTGGGAGGAGTCATGAAATAATTAGATGAACTCTGTATACCTGTAGTTCTCCTACATAGGAACTAGGGAAAGGAGAGGCTATTTAAGCGCAGGTTCTGGGCCTTGCTAATTAGTCTAGAAGGTGAACCTATGCAGAACTGAGAAGCCATCGGGGGGCTAGTGCTGTCCAGTATCGCCTGGGCCGCTTAGCCGCTTCGGAACTCCAAGTAACTAGTTGACGTAGGAGACGTCAAACCAGCGTCTGCAACAAAGCTCACGGTAGTTCACCTCAAGTTAGCTCAACCTGCTTGAGTGAAGTTGTCAGATCTAGACTCCCGGGAAATCCAGCCGAGCAATCGCATCCACCTCAACAAGATCGGCCCGCCAGCATTCTTCGGGAAAGCTCTGCACGCCAACTTCATGGTTTATAGACTTGCTGCTGCTGCCCGGCCACGCGTATGACATCGTTGCTTTCTTTTGAACTTTATTTTTAGTGCAATGCTGTTAGGTGTTATTCTTGTATATTTGATCCGCGCCCTGTTTCATATGTATATGTATTGTTAATTGCTCATCATCTTTCTCTGTCATCATTGTGTTATACAGTAAAACCCCGGTGATACGAACCCGGCTGGTATGAATTTCAGTGTGATACGAATTCGTAACATTCCCCGGCCGAAATACATTGCTCACAATACGAAAAAAATCGGCTGTTCCGAACGTGTTGCCGCGCCGCTACAGATCATACAAACGCGTGAGCAACAGCGGCGGCGGCCGAGCTTGCGGGGCCACTGGCACCAACAAGCCGGCACAGTGGGATCTGGGCGGGATCCATAGTCGCCAAGCAACCGACTACGTCACGCGGCTGCGCAATCTCTCATTGGTCCCCCACGTCGAGCGGACCGGACCACATCACAGCCTAGCCGATGCTTACCGAGAAATTAGACGAGGACCAATGCTGCAACGATGACCGCGGCGCAGCCCCGACGGCCAAAACGCTCCCTGCACTCGACTTGCTCAGGCATTCAGTGGCGTGCGAAAACATTCCCAAGATCACGTGCGCGCACTTATACGCCTTTCAGAAGGTGATCGTTGACGATTTGGGCAAGAAGAAAACATCCCAGGATACGTTTTTCAAGGGACCGTGAAAAAAAAAGAGAGAAAAAAAAAAGCCGCAGTTTCGCCCGAAAGGTGAAGCAACGGAAACGCAGCAGGAGCAGCGAGCGAATTGACCTTTGCGCTGTCTCTCGCTTCAACGCGAACTAAACGTCGAAGGCACAGCGCATACGAAGCTACTGGCACTAGGCGCACTTTGTCAACATGGCAGATCATTTTGACGATAAGGTCCGCGCGGGCGCGCACTATGCGCACATCGCAGATCGTTTTCAGGATACGGCAGTAACGGCACCCGCGCGGGTGCGTCGTATCTGCAACGTGCCGGTCGCTTGTTGCAATGTACAAGCTGACTGCACCGATAAATTTACGTGACTGCCACATTCAAACGCAACGTAACATGCCGGTACATTATATATTGGCGAAGTATCACGGGGAACGCCCGGTTATTCGAACGCGAAAGCATTTGTGATGGTTAATTCGGACATACCGCGCACCGACAATGCTCTCAGCAGCGCGCCAAATCACGTGGCGGCGCCTCCGACCGGCATTGCTTCGACACTGCTAGAGAGCAAAAGGTTAGGCGAGACTAGAGTGTACTAGACAGCGAGACCCCTAAACGCCGCGCGGAGAAAAAAATAAGAACCACGGCGTCAGGCCACGGTCGCCGTTTCTGCGTGGCGGCGTGGCTCTGGAACACGCGTGTACGTGCCGACGTCGGGGAGCGGGCTAAGCGGCGCTGGGCCGGCGGGAGCGGCAGACGCGCACCGAGACAGTCGAAGGTGAGGGGACTACGAGGGTGTTGAGAGGAAGGGCGAGGGAAGCCACCGAAGCGACAGAGTTGCCGAGGCCAAATACGCTTCCCTGCCGCCCTCCTTCCTCACCTGCGCCGCGTCGCCTCTTCCTCTTCACGACGACGTCTCGGCCAACGCTGCGGCAGCAGCGCAGAGGGAAGCAACGGCGGAGGCCCAGTTTGGCCAACGCTCGCTTCAACGGCAGAAACCGAAACTTCAGGGAGCGGGCTAAGCGGCGCCGGGCCGGCGGACGTGCACGGAGACAGTCGAAGGTGAGGGGGCTACGAGGGTGTTGAGAGGAAGGGCGAGGGGAGCCACCGAAGCTACAGAGTTGCCGAGGCCAAATCCGCTTCCCTGCCGCCCTCCTCCCTCACCTGCGACGGTCCCCGCGCACGCCCGTCGCCGCGTCGCCTCTTCACAACCGCAATCTCGCTCTCTCGCCGTGCCTGCGCCGCCCGCTCCCTGAAGTTTCGTTTTCTGCCGTTATTGCGAAGCAAGCGCGGGCAGTTTCGTGGCCCTCGCTCAATATGTGCTTGCGCGCCGCGATATTTCACGAATTGCACCGTTCGTACATCGTGCTATGGTGCACGAATATTTCAAAAATAAGTCCTCCTTTTAATTCGAACAAATTTTTGGGCCCCTTCGAGTTCGAATTATCAAGATCCGACTATACATGGAAGTTAATGGGATTTAGATCGGGACCGCGAAAACGCGACGTAGCAGCCGAGAAAACGCAGCAACGAGGAAGGTATCAATGGGATTCCACTATTAGAAATCTTTTCTGGTAAAAATAAATTCATTTTTCTTGATATTGTGTATGTTTTGATGATACGAATTTCGGGTGATACGAATATTTCACGCGACCCCGTGAGATTCGTATCACCGAGGTTTTACTGCATTAAGTTCAGGTGTGTTAGTCTGTCTTGTCTTTTTTATTATTTTATTTTATTAATTGTGTATATTTATCTGTTTTTTTTTTTTTTGTTTACTCCCGACTCTGACTCTTTTCACTGTGTTCGCTTGAGTACGGAACGACCAACCGGCTTGTATACCCCGTCGATCGACTTCGCGCCGACGACGAATCAGTGATAGCTGTGACACTAGCGTGTGCTTGCACCCGTTGTGCCGACGGCTCATCGCTTCTCCTCGTTTTGTGCCTTGCGGTGCGCTTGCTGTGACGACGTGGCGAAGTGGCCAAGTGATTTTGCAACTCGGAGCAGCGGTGTGTGTGTGTCTTTCGATGTTGTGTTTCTTTTGATGTGATCGTGGCCATTCTCAGCAAGGGCGTAGCGTCGTCGCCCATGGCGACTTGGCATCTCTCGTCGTCCGTGCCGCCGGGTTCGGACACCGTGTTGCCAGCCAGTGCCGTTAACACCTTTGCAGAGGGAGGGGCAGTGTGGGAACGCTGACGTGAATAGTGGATAGGAGCCAACCGTGGACAAAGAAGAGGACGAACGGGCGAGCTGTGGCTGGGCGCCCTTGGGCACGGCTGGCCGAGACTGGAGCTGGTGCCGTGGAACGCGGGACCGAGGCGTTTTCCCATAATGCTTACAAATTTGCATGAGAACATATTTCTAGGTTTATTGGACTGGCCATAATGGAAATGACAAAATTCAGCCGACTTGTGTATATTCAGGCTCTTTTGGTGTTCAGAATATTTTGAATGACAAGTATCAGATTATCTAAAGAATGTGGGACAATACATAATCCAATGGGTTGAGCGCCCTGAGCTGAGTGTTTTGCCTTCTTTTGTCTTCCCCCAGACTGCCTCAACTATGCTGTCAACATACATGACGAGGGCAACCTCTTGGAGATTGTGGGGAACTGCTGTGAGTATGGGCTGCAATTGCATCCAGTTTTCTGTAGAAGTGCGCAAATATTCAAAAGTATCCGACTATCCGAGTGTACAGTCGTGAACGCATTTTTTTTTTCGATTATACGACGCACGGATCATACGATGGTATTGCATGGTCCCCTTGAAGTCATATAATCGGCATTCCACTGTAACTGGGAATACGTGCGGTCAAAAGTCACTGAAAAATTTGGCAGACTCAACAGTAATTAATATCTACATAATGTGAAGTGTTGACCGAGTCATTGCAGATCAAGATGTAGACATGCGTCAGCTGGTGGGTACCTGGCAGCCAGAGACGTGCGTCGTCATGTTTCTGTTGTGTAATGTTTTAGGACTGCGACAGGAAACAAACTAAATCGAGCTGGGGGGTGAGGCTGGAATGGGATTCCGCCAGAGCGACACATGACGCTGACTTCGCACCGCCTGCAGCAGAGAACGGCGACGTGTTTGGGTTATTGCCTGTTAAAAGTGTGCAGTATGCTTCGAACGGCATTATGCCACGTGCGCGGTGTGATACAGATAGACGAAGATGCTTGCGGGTGAAGCCGGATTACGCGATGCTGCCAGAGCAAGGCATGATGCTCACTTCGTGCTGCCCACATCAGGCAAGAGCGGCACATTTGGGTTATCACCTATTAAAAGCATGCAGTACACTTTGAAGTTCTAACGGCACTATTCCAGCACGCGTGTGAGCTGTGAAACAGATAGGTGAAGATGCTTATCGCAATAGGGTAGGCAGTGATGGCTGTGAATGGCGACATACGACGACCCCACTAGATTTGATGGTACAGTCGAATCTCGATAATTCGAACTCGAAGGTGCCTGAAAATTTGTTCGAATTAAAAGAGTTCGTATTCGTGCACCATAGCATGACGTACGAATGGTGCGAGTTGGGAAATATCACGGCACACAAGCACATAATGAACGAGGGCGACGGAACTGCCCACGTCGGCCAACGCTCATTGCCTGATAGCGGCAGAAAATGAAACTTCAGGGATCGGCGGCGCCGGCACGGCTACGGGAGTGGAGACCGTCGGAGGCGAGTGAAGAGGGTGGCAGGGAAGCGCATTTGGCCTCGGCAGCCCCGACATTTCGGTGGCTCCCCTCGCGCTCTCTCGTAGCTCTCTCGCCTTCGACTGTCTCCGTGTGCGCCTGGCGCCAGCTTAGCCCGCTCCCCAAAGTTTTCTTTTTTGCCTTGAAGCGAGCATTGGCCAGCGTAGGCAGTTTCGTTGGCCGGACTGGGCCTTCGCCGTTGCTTCCCTCTGCGCCACAGCCGCAGCGTTGGCATTATACGCGTGTTCCGGTGCAATGTATTGTTTCATACAATTGCAATTTGGCAACATACTGAGCATTGCTGCCAAAAGATTAGGGATGGGCGAATAGTGAACTTGAAGTTCGAAGCGAATTCGAAGCGAATAGTGATTTGGTAAAATAATTTCGAATCGAATAGTTTGAATAGTATATATCACATATTACAGTAAAACCTAGTTAATTCGAATTTCACGGGACCGAAAAAAAAATGTCCGAATTAACCGAATGCCGAATTATCAGGGTATCCAGAAAACAACAAACGCTTACTACGTCAGCACGATTTTATTAGTGTAATGGTACTAATGGTTCATTAAATCCTTTTGCTATTTTGCACAAAAGCAGTGCTGAAGCTGCAATTCTCGTCATCTCGTGACTGATTGGCTCTCGCAGTGACGATCGAGGCCTCGCGACTTCCTTCGCAGCACTACCGCGGTGCGGGCCATCATTTGCGACACGCTTTGCACTACTGCACGCACATCCCGATTATTTTTTTGCCAGGAAGCTGACCGCCAACAGATCGCACGTCCATCGCGATGTAGCCGGTGCTCTTCATCCTCGACAGCTTTGCACCGAGTCAAAGCGAAACAACTGTTTGTCATAACCGCGGCCGCTATCGACACGATTATGAACGGCGACTTTGCGGTGCTTAAGGCACGCGGCCGACGCACGTACGCAGTCAGAACAAAACTACCGTTTGCTGCAACAACTGCAGACGAAATCACGGTCGCTATCTATGCGATCATGGATGCCCACTACGCAGCTTTTTAAGCACGCGGCCGACGTGTGTATTGAGTCATAACGAAACTACCTTTTGCCGCAACTGCTGTGGTATCAATGCAATCATGGATAGCGACTATGAAATCCCGCTGCCAACGCATTGTTATGCGCGGCGGTAAACGCAATAAAGGCGCAAATACGCACAAAGCATTCCATCGTTGCCGTCATTCACATACGATTTCCGCTGATGACTATGGCGATGTGGACTCCGTCGCTTCGTTTCGGTTGTACGCTAGCGCCGTTTCTGCTCTTTTGCGCCGCACATTTCCGCCTCTGTAATGCAAAAACGTATAGCCTTCAAATATTCGACAATACCAAATATTTGCCCATCCCTACAAAAGATAGTGTTTTCAGGGAACGTGTAAACGAGTTAAAAAAAAGTGCAAATGTATTGGGCCATTTTTGTGTTCTCCATCCTGTGTGTTGGCGCCAAAAAAGCGTTTGAAATGGGATCGTCTCAGTGAGGTTCTTCTGTACTTTTGGATCATTGTTGATGTCTTTTGTCATGGTCATAATTGAGGTTCCCCACAATTACTTTGCTCGAGGACTTGTTTGAATTGGCCAGTGTGTGGCCACATGCCTTCAAGTAAATGATCTTTTGATGCCATAGAAAAAATGAGTACATTTCTTGAATCTGGATGACATAACCGAATTAGTTTTTCTTCGATAATGAGAGAAGATTTGGTCTTATATTACTTAAGTTTAGTGGTTAGTTAGAGGGGGGTTGTGGTGCCATACGACTGAGAGAACCCTGCAATAACGAAATTGGTGGGAACGTGGTGGGGAAAGCAGAAAATTTGCTTTCACAAGAATTTCGTTGTTGCGAAATGACACAGCACAGAGAGGGAATGTGCTGCAAAACAAAACTTTACTGTCAAAATTCCGTTGCCCAAATTTCACAGGCCTTGCTCAATGCTATAGAACCACACTGCCGACAGCACAAAGTGCGCCCCATGTGTTGGTCAGCGATGGCGGCACTGCCATGGAGTGGTATTCTTGGCCGTTAACTGACAGGGATATGATCATTTTCGTGAGCTTTCATGTAACTCAGCACTGGACTTGTTGGTGCCTTTGAGTGACGGTGCCTTGCACAAAGATTTGCCCGAAGTTGCCGTCGGCGACACATGGACTTCCTTGTAGAGGGATGCAGCCATTCCGTTTAAAATGGGCAGTTGAAGAAAACATGGCTGCCGTGACGTGTGTTTCCGGTGCATGCGATTGCTTCTGGCGTTTTGATGTTTTCGTAAACAAAATGGCGGCAGCCTTGCAAACGTGCTGTGGTGGTATTTTACGCAATTTAATTTTTGAAGTGCCATCCATCCACGACTGCTTAGAAGCAATAGCCATCGTCCCCACCTTGCTAATAACTAGTGGTCGCTATTTGAAATTCGTGTATAAAGTGGGGAGGAAGTGTGTTTGAGCACTTCTTGTGATACTCTGTTAGTGTTAGACGTGCAGATAATATTAGGCCTGATGTTCGGGCAAATTTCGTTGATGCAGGATTGCAGTGTGGTGACGTTTTGTTGTCGAGAGATACGAAATGCATTGAATTCTATGGGTGTTTGCCGGGGATAGGAAAATATTTCATTGTGGCGAGAAGTGCGTTATCTGGGGCTTTCGTTATCGTGGGGTTTGACTGCATTGCTATTCGTGCTTGTCGGGACCTATCGGAAGAGAAAGCGTTGTAGTCAAGGGCAAACAAAGAAGGAGCTAGACCCACTTCATTGCATCTTTGTTTGTTGTCTGCAATGGGCTACATTTTCTTCCATTGGGAACATTCTGCTAGTAGTTTCTATTTAAACACGGCTCGTTTGCATATGAGAGCTCAGGCGGATCATGGGGGAAACAGCATTGTTTCTTTGGCCGTTGTTGCAGCTACACACGGCACCCACGTGGCATGCATTGCTGCCGCGTGCTTCCCGGGCTGCCCCGAGCGCAATGGTGTGGCCCCTGGTGCACAGCTGGTCAGTGTGGCCATTGGGGACCTGCGGCTAGGCTCCATGGAGACCGGCACTGCACTGGTCCGGGCCATGGTGCGCGTCCTCCAGCAGGGCTGCCATCTCATCAACATGAGCTACGGCGAGCATGCACACTGGGCTGGAGGGTGAGTGGGTCATGGGCACACACATGCTGTGGGGCCTGTCCTTCCTTACAGATTGGTTTAACCTTGTGGGCCTGTCCCTCATTGCTTGCTTTATTGAATGATCATTACGAAGCATGTGCGAAGCAGGTGATTTCTCTACAGCTAGCATAGGAGCACTGACCACCACAAGTTTGAACTCAAGTGAGTCGCAGAGCTGGATTTGCTGTTCTTCTTCTTCTTTCTGGGGTTTTACGTGCCAAAACCAGTTCTGATTATGAGGCATGCCGTAGTAGAGGGCTCCGGATTAATTTTGACCACCTGGGGTTCTTTAACGTGCACTACAACGCAAGCACACGGGCGTTTTTGCATTTCACCTCCATTGAAATGCGGCTGCCGGGGCTGGGATTCGATCCCGCGACCTCGTGCTCAGCAGCGCAACGCCTTAGCTGACTGAGTCACCCCGGCGGGTTGCTTGATTTGCTGTTGCCACACATAATCCAGTGTGCTCCTTATGCACTGCTCCATGCACTGTCCTTCAAGGTACACAGTATGGCCTATGTTTTCGAAGGAGAGGTTTATTTGCACGCAGCATTTGATGACGCCAAACACTACAAATGCCTGCTTTTGGGCAGCACAGGATGCAAAGACCCCCTGTGCCAAGGGCATATATGCAGAATGGGCGCCACTAGCACATTGTTGGGGGGAAGGTCCCCTTGCTATGCTGTCATGGTGGCCATTAACAATGTTGCAAAAGCGTAGGGCATGCATTTGCCTCCAATTAGCGCAGTTTGGTGCAGTAGGTCCACCACTGTTCAGCTCAGCATTCGAAAAAAAGTAGTGAAAGTTGCATACTCGCAGTAGGCAGAAAACAGCTAAGGATGAGCAATTCCCAGAGCTCATTAGCGTGGACTTTTTTATTTTGTAATATGCATAAAATGAAGCACAAGCACCTAATAATATAAGAACTGGAATTTCAAACAATAACTAAGCCACATTTAATAGCAGCCGACTTACGTACAGTAATCTCAAATACTACATCTGAAGTACCATGGCTTCACTGCCAGTTCCCACCACTTACCGTCTTTTTGCGACTTTCTGTGCCTCTTAAAAATTATAATTTGTACTTAAATTGCAAACAGAATGCTCAATTCTATCACTATGAATTATGGTCTTTTCATTTCCACCAAGATGTCACAACACATTTTTGCTGGTTGTCAGTTCCTTTAAGGGGAGATGTGGGTTCTAAAATTAGTTTTGTTAATTTTGGTATGAATTGGATGATATTTACTAGCATTGTTGAGTTTTTTATGCTGATTGTAAATATCTAATTAGATTTTGTATATCTGCATTAGATTAAAAGATAAAACTTTTTAAATACAGAAATTTAGTCGATTTCTTACGGGACTTTTCAAAAACTTAACTTTGTCAAAAACAAAAGCAAAGTATATGGCAAGAATGCCAGAGAGTTGGTCTAGCCGGTGATGCTATTTTTATTGTTCTCAGTGCACTTATAGTGTGAAAAATACAGATGTACATCTCATTGCAATATTTTTCCTCATTCTCATTTATAATTAGTGGCAATTAGAATTTTGCAGACAACTTTAGAAATAAATTAATAGCGTCACCCGTTAGATCCATTCAATACAAATATATTGATACCAAACTTTTTGCTGGTACTTAAAAACAACATACAAAAAAGCTCCGTAGGCAGTGCGTGATGGCCAAAAAAAATGAAACTGAGAAAAACGAGTTTGAACTTTCTGTTCATTGTAACTTTTATTGGCTTAGCAATATGGCAATATGAATTGCATCACCATGTAGCACTGTCCTTCAGCAACAATTTCATGATATGTATGTGGCCACTGTGCAAAAATAACACTGAGATACTTGCTGAGATATACTGAGATACTTGCAGAAGTTGGGTGTGTGTTAGATTCGGGGGCACGTTAGAGTCGGGTAAAGAGGGTACTCTTGTGGCCATGACAGGCACGACTGCAAGAGCAGGGCTCACATCGCACCAACAGTAGAACCTCGTTGATTGCGTACGATCTTCCGGTGGCAACATTCGGGATCGAGAACACAAAAAATTATCCAGTACAGTTAAGCTTTTTTTTTACCAGTATATACGTTCCTAGAAAACACAATCTTTCGGCACCAACATTCCGTACATCGCCAAACTGCAGTCGTATGATTAGTTTTCCAGCTGCTAGATCCCACGTGAACAAGAAAAGGCACGAGGTGTAATGGTACAACGAATAGTGTTGACAGGGCAGTGTGCTTGGATGTTCTTTCTGTTCCTTATTTCAGTCTGACTCACCGGATAATTTGATCAGTTTGGTCATTCCCATCGAGGTCGAATTGACAGCATTCAACTGTATTTGTGCTGCACTTCTGTATCTGCTTAGACAGCTCTGCCTTGTCATTAACAACAACATCCACAAAGTTTCTCGCATTGCAAGTGCACATCGTGGAAGCGCCAAAACACGACAGTGATAATTATGTTGAAAGTGGTCATTAAAAAAACGAAGCGTGCATGGCAATGTATACTCGAAACACTTTTTATATGGCCTAACATAAATGTATATGTAAGGACTAATACTTGGCGTCCCCTGGTTTGCTCTGGACTCTTCCAATCCCCATCAGCAGGGATGGCTGCTCGTTCTGTGTACATTCAACTAACCACCTGCAACGTATTCACTTACGGTTCTTATTTTGTTGTATGGCACAAATGCTGCATTCTATTCTGTAAGTACAGTAGAACCTCGTTGATTGCGTACGATCTTCCGGTGGCAACATTCGGGATCGAGAACACAAAAAATTATCCAGTACAGTTAAGCTTTTTTTTTACCAGTATATACGTTCCTAGAAAACACAATCTTTCGGCACCAACATTCCGTACATCGCCAAACTGCAGTCGTATGATTAGTTTTCCGGCTGCTAGATCCCACGTGAACAAGAAAAGGCACGAGGTGTGCACAATCGATAACAGTAGGCGCCTGCCACAGCAGCTTCCCCTCAATACTCGCAAGCTTTTCTCACGCACTTGGTTTCCCATTCTAGTACCAGCGAATCTCCTCCCAGCTTGTCGCACACTGCACTCACGGCTATCGCCACCAAGCCTATCGTGATAAGCATCTTCACCTATCTGTTTCACAGTGCGAGTAACTAACTGCCGTCGGAAGTGTAATGCACACTTTTAAAATGCGATAACCCAAATGTGCCGCTGTTCCCTGCTACAGGCAGCTCGAAGTGAACATCATGTTTCACTCCGGTGGCTTCACAGGCATTGTATTCCAGCATTGCCCACTAGCTTAATTTCGTTTCGATTTCATGTCACCTTCTTAAAACATTAAAACACAGAACACGCAAAATAGAATAGCGCACTTTTAAACATCTAAAATTTCAGTTGTTATCATACATTTAATTTGTGGAGCTGGTGGCAATGCCGCAAAGCTTTACATATTACCATGTGTATCTGGTGATGATGTTTCACTGTCTAACAAACGTTGAAAGTTATCACCCAGCGCAAGAGGCGCAGGCGCCTTTCTGTATCTGAAGTTTCTCGTATGTTATCGCTGGTTCTATCCATTGTCTGTTGTCACCGGACCTTGTGTAATCTGATTGTATGCACTACCCTAAACGTTGTACTTTCTGGAATGCATGCGGGCACCAGTGATAATGCTGGAACCTTCAATGAGTCATGTAAAAAGCAGACGCGCTTGACCCGCCGATCAGACTTTGACAATCGCCGACTCTGCTCGCCGCTGTAGTTCTGCTTTGAATGTCACTTGCTTTTGTGGGTACAGGTTTGCCCAATAAAGAGTTCATTTCGTCATTCACAGTTTCGCTACTGTGTTCTTGGCCGTCACTACAGCATGACAGTATGATAGAGCATGTCCAATTTTTTGTTCGATAAATCAATCAGCAACTTTCTTTGACAACTTGCTTGGCATGTAACAAACAACTGTCCTGCGTTTTTGCACCAGCGACATCTTCACAGATCATGTTGTTCACGTCTCATCTGACAGGCGGCTGCTGGACCTGATGCATGAGGTGATTGACCGGCACGGTGTGATAATGCTCAACAGTGCGGGCAACCACGGACCAGCACTTTCAACAGTCAATGCCCCAAGCACCATGCCCACTTCCTCTATTATTGGTAAGTGGACCGCTTTCATTGTCATGCACTTGACAAGTGCACGACAATGCACTTGTCTGTAACTGCTACCTCTAACCACTGTCTATTGACGAACCGGGAAACACAGCTACAGGTTGTGGCATATTCCATGTGTCTGCAGGCGCCTTTAGCTGCCTGCGAACCTAGTATTATGCCAGTGTGTGTACTAACTTAATCGTACTGTCATTAGGGTTGCAAAGTTTCCTAACCTTAACGTAGACTTCCAGACTAATTGGGGTCCCGGGGCATTGTAAGGCCTATGTGATGTCGAGTACGGTCTTCTGATCTTATTACAGCAACAATTTAGTGCATGGCAGGCAGTGTCTTCTACGCATTTTAGTGACAGCCATCAGCTTTGTCAGTGAGATTACATGCAGCAAGCTGTGGGCACACTCAGAGAGACATGCCGTGCCATGTGGCAGGCTTTTGCATGGCTGTCGAAAGCTACTGCATTGCAATTGCTGCAGCGATGTGCCTCAGTCGTGTTGCTTTTCTTTTTCAGAGAGAAAGGAATGATCTGAGAGCTTAGCGGCTGGCTGTATGGAATCTCGTCGATAATGCTGATGGCCACACATAGAAGTGTCAATGGCACTGCCAACAATGGGCTTGCATGTAACTGTTAACAGTTTTCCAGTTTTCACAAAGAGTAGCAGTCCCCTCTGAAGAACCAGGGATTTATTTGGATTTAAATCCAGAGAAACAAGAACTTGCGATGGTTGTGTTGCCCTGTTTAAGGTCGCCACACTGTATGCCAATGTGATGAACGCATCACCTTCTGCAGTTACTGCAGTTAAAAGTTGTTAGCTGTCCTTAAGTGCTGCTGAAACGTTTTTATTTAGACAATAAAATTTGGGGGCGAAAAGAGGTTGAGAGAGAGCGAAGCTTACTCAGCACAGCCTCTAGTCTGAGGTAATGAGTGATGGTTTTTCTTACTTTTTGTGATACAGTGTTTTAGAGAGTGACGTAGTCATTGAAGTGAGAATGAGTGCTTTTCCTGCACCTTACTTTCTGAGCTGTTTCAGTGCACCAAAAAGAAGGGTGACTTTCATGAAAGCTGTCTGCGCAGTGTATGAGCGTGTAGCACTGAGTGTGTCTTGTTCTTCTTCTGTCTCCCGTTGTGTGCCGCCCTTCAGCGGTGGGAGCTTACGTCTCGCCAGACATGATGCTTGCCGAGTACTCGCTGCGGGAGAAGATGCCCGGCCTGGGGTACACATGGACTTCCCGGGGACCCTCGTAAGTCACAGACCGCTACGCTTCTCGCTTATGCACCGTTGCTGCGTGCAGGTTTGATTCTGACCAAAACTGCAAAAATGGGCTGAAATAGGACAGCCACATGGGCGAGTTCGTTAAAACTCATTTTAAAGAATAAAAAAAAAGCATAAAAGGACAGGAAGGTGCACACTAGGGCTGTTTCATGAACGCAGTTCTCGTTTTTATGCATGCAGACCAGTCGACCCAAGGAATTCACGATGTGTAGAACATTAGAATTAAGGGCTGCAGATGCCATTTAATTGTTGGTGTTTCTTCATGTAACAGAATTATTTGCATCAGACACAGTAATAATGTTTAGGACCTTAACCTGCACATGTGCAGTGCTGGTCTTGTTTTGTTTCTTTGGTATTCTCACAGTATGCTTGTTATTTTCTGTGGAATAATCATTACAGTGTTAATGTGTATTTATCTTTTATTTGCATGATCTTGGTGTGTTTCTTATCCTTTTTAATGAACTGCATACTTAAAATGTTTTGCGCATTTACATAATATTAATGTGTCTGGATTGTCACATTTTTTTAGATTCTGTGCTGTTGGGGGCTCTTTCTGCCATTCCCATATGTGAATAACAATGTCAGACTTCTAGTAAAGTGTGTGACCTGTATGTCATCAACCACATCCACTGTGCTTTGATCTTGCACTATCACGTTAATTATGAGCTACAACGTGCAAGCTGTGGCCTGAACAACTCTTTCTAGAAGAAAAAAAGTGGAGAGGGATTGGCCATTCCAACAGTGCGCATACCCTGGTGCTTTCGTACTGCATGCTTCGTCATGGCACACCGCTGCCCTAGCTTCACAATTATTTTTTTTTTGCTTTTTTTTTTCGTGATGTAGTGATAGCTGCTTGGTGGGTCATTGTTTATTTCTTTGCGGAAAAAGCAGCTGACGGAAAGCAAGGGGGTACGCGCATTGCTGGAATCCGAAACCTTATCCCCTTTTTCTTCTCGGTAGCGGCGCTCCAGCCATACCTCGCACGTAGCAGCTCGCATTGAACATCATGATATTACAATGCGTGTCCTCCTGCAGTAGTACTGGGGTTGTGGTGAGTGACTGTGGCGGTGGGGGCGGTGGGGGGCAGCCCAGATGGTGACCTAGGCGTCAGTGTGTGTGCCCCCGGTGGCGCCATCACGTCGGTGGCCAGCTGGACCCTCAAGGGAAGCCAGCTCCTCAACGGCACCTCCATGAGCTCCCCACATGCAGCCGGGGTTGTCGGTGAGTGTGCCACATCTGCCTGTGGAGGGGGGCTCTTTTTTTTTTTTGGCATCAGCGCAAGTTGGGATTACTTGTGTTTGGTCGGTCGGAGGTTTTGGGGCCTCTGTCCTGCCGTGAAATTACTTGAGCTGATCGTGTTGATTTGTGTTTATTATTAAATTTTTACGACACTGCAGGCCCAAGGTGTGGGCCCTTGCAGAAGAGGTATCAAAGAGTTCATACAACACGCACTGTTGTAAAACAGCAAAACAGTAGTGAAGAATGTTAAACCATGAAGAATGTTAAAAATTTACATCATGACACAGCAATGAGTACGAACGGCGTTAACCGGGACAATAAATGGTCTAAACAAATTGTTAGAGCTCTTGAAAAAAAACATGTAATTATCATATGTCTATGTATTAACAAATAGTTTTCAAGAAATGCTTTATTAGTCTGAACTGATTTAGGACTTTCTTTGTTGTCGCTGCAATGCTGTGCACTAGCTCCTGCTGCTGCTCTTGTGTGAATTGATCAGTCGTACCGTTGTCACTTCTCTTTAAAGAGGTCCAAACAGCATTCACTCAAATTTTTACTTTGTTCAACTGACAAATGCCACACACATTTGAAGGAATGCGCTTTCTGGTAGGACACTTTTTTCTTAGAGCCTTCAAAATCTGCTAGAGTTCTTTAAAACTCTGCTAAGTTCTAGCAATAAACGAAATAAGTAAATAAATAAAATAAAATACAGTGAGCAGAAATTTTCAATCAGTAACTATAGCAATCACACAAGTGCTATAAAAGCAAAAGAGTACCTCCGCAGCTGTAGATGTAATCACTGAGAAATGTGGGAAGTTTGCATTCTACGTCATTTTTTTTCTAGCCCATGCTTTCTGGCCAAGTCCTAGGGCTTGCAGCACATTGCAACACTACCTTTTAGATAGCCGCATGCCCAGAGCCGTTGGTCCATCATGGCATACTTGGAGCACTAAGAGACCATAGATATTGTTACGCGAATGAAGGATTAAGTACTGGAGACTATTTACAAGTATATTTACAAAAGATAGCTGCAGCGCTGGCCAGATCAGCCGATAGCTCGAGAGCCCAGTGCAGTTCGTCTTCTTCGTCTAGGCGCCCGCGTGCATCGTCCAGAAGAGACACACAATATGCATGTAGCATAATCCCCGGCGGCAGAAGCACCGTCCTGGTGCGTCTAAATATCAGTGGGAACAGGAGGGTAATACGGTTTTAGGTGTGCTACATGCACAACGTCAGTGGAAGGCGGGACAGATGAGGCACTGGTACTGACTGGGGCTATTTCATACTTAACTGTAGTCACGGCACGCAGCACTCGATATGGGCCTGTGTACCGAGACGGGAGTTTTTCAGACAGGCCAACGTGACGAGTCGGTGACCATAGGAGTACCAGGGATGCAGGCGAAAAGTGAACATCTCTGTGATGTCGATCGTACAAACGCCGTTGGTTCTCTTGGCAGGTCAGGAGGCGAGCGCGGGCAATTTCGCGAGCTTGGGCTGCCCTGGTGATGGCGTCAAGTGCATATTCGCTGGTCTCTGCTGCGGCGGATGGAAGGGATGTGTCCAGTGGCAATGTGGGTTCTCGGCCAAACAACAGAAAGAACGGGGAATAGCCAGCAGTGTTGTGACGCGAAGAGTTATATGCAAATGTAGGACAACGGTAGGACAATGTCCCAATCAGTATGGTCAGACGAGACATACTTTGCAAGCATGTCTGTCAGGGTTCGATTGAGACGCTCCGTGAGACCATTCGTCTGTGGATGGTAAGACGTAGTCAGCTTGTGCCTGGTTGAGCAGGACTGCAGGATGTCGGCGATGACTTTAGAAAGGAAAGTCCAACCACAGTCAGTGAGCAGTTGGCGTGGAGCTCCATGCTGCAGAATCACGTCGCGTAAAAGAAAATCGCCGACATCTGTGGGGCAGCTTGTTGGAAGCACTCTGGTGATGGCGTAGCGCGTGGTGTAATCTGTCGCCACAGCGACCCACTTGTTGCCAGACGTTGATAGAGGGAAAGGGCCAAGTAAATCCAAGCCAACGCGAAAGAACGGCTCCGAAGGAATGTCGAGCGGTTGAAGGCACCCGGCACGGAGCGTCGATGTTGTTTTTTGGCGCTGGCATTTATCACACACCGCAACGTATTTCCGGACTGAGCGGGCAAGGCCTGGCCAAAAGAAGCGTCGGCGAATCCGGTCGTAGGTGCGGGAAACGCCGAGGTGATCTGCCGTTGGTAAGTCGTGAAGTTCTTGTAGAACAGCTGACCGGAGGTGCCGAGAAATGATGAGGAGTAGGGCAGGATTGTCGGGGCGGACGTTGTGGCGGTATAGGCACCAGGCAGCCGTCGTATGGCGCCAGTGGCGCGCCGGCGATGTGTTGGCGAACAGCGCCGCGAGCGGCAGCTGTCGGAGCACTGGCATGTGAAGCAGACGACGGGATGAAGGCGCTCACGGTGCTTCCAGTGATTTCGCACTGCGGGTTTTAAGGGCTGACGTACCGGAAAACGTATTTTCGTGTGTTTACTTTGAGAAAGGTCGTCACTTGTACGAGGCAGATCACATTCATAGCACCAGGTATAGTATATAACGCAGAAAATGAGCGCAAATTGCGAAACAAGTGCACCACGCGAACAGAGCACACCACGGCAAGCTACGACGTGGAACTCCAGTAGTTACGATCCAGATGTTATTTTGCTTTGTGCGTTAACATCGTCGCATATTTATTCATGAAAATAAGCGAAGAACACAAAATTATGGAAAAAAAGGGAGACGTAAGTCTCTTTTTTCTGTTTCTTCGCCGATCGCACATGTGTCATTGAGGTCCCGTACTCTGTTCATCGTAATTGTTTTTATCGTTACAATGATTCGCCATTTTTTATGTCTTATAAACTAGCCCAATAGTCATGGTCCATTCCATACAGCTTAGCGCAACGAGAGCCGTCGGTGGAGGCGATTGTGAACACGCGGCTGCGTTCGCTGTCAATGCACAGCAAGCAGTCATGTACCGGATGCAACCAGAGTTGGAAAGCGCGAAGAAGGAACCCTATAAAGGAACGACTGATAAGACTGCAAACTGCCACTACAAATCGTAGTGTTCGCCTTCGGTGCCCAAGCTCCGGAGCCGCTATACACGCGGAAGCGAAGACAGGCATTTAGACACGAAGCTCTTCCGTACGAACAGCTCTTTTATTATCGTTAGAACAACTAGACCACTGCAAAGCAACGTCGGATACGTACAGTCATCCACAAATGTTTGCGGACTATGGGATCTCAGAAAACATTCAATTTCCGAGCAGCCTGTAGCAGTAGTCGGCAAAACCGAGCATCAGAATGTGCACACATACTGGTAGAGGTTGTAAATGTGAAGACTAGGCTGCGCAAATATTGAGATTTTCTCAAATCTTGTGTTCGGTAAAATTTTGTGGTTCACTGTATGTACAGTGCTCAGCTATTGAAGCGCGATACTCGGAGCGCACGGCTGCCCCCGTTTTCTTTTTTCTTTCGCGCCACAGGTGAGCGCTAGGTGATCGCCGTGGGACCAAATGCAGTCATAATGCGTCACAAAGGTTCTCGCTTTCACTGTACACCACGATGCATCAGTTCGGTGTCCCCAGCGCTTACATTCAGTGCAACAAGCACCGGCGACCATGCGCTTCGCGTATCGCGTTTCATTTGCTGAGCACTGTACGTGCTGTTGCCTACAGACCACCCATATAGTCTTTCCGCCTGAAAAACGCGATGCCGCGATGAAAAACGATTGAATTGAGTGGCCTTAACCAGCTTCATTCATGTTTCAGTAACTCATCGTGCACGCAAAAACGCAGCATATTTGATCAGATTTGGTTTCACACAGTGTTTCGGTAACGCAAAACAGAAAAAAAAAACGGCGGAACATACTAAATCGGCGTAGCTAGCGGCAGCGCCTGCTGCGCCCGGACCACCCGTCACATGCCATTACATTCGACGCGCCGCCGCATGAAGGCGCCACCAGTCCAAACTTATGCCGCGCCCGGTGCCTATAATACACCATCCCGGAGAACAAACAAATGAAGGGACGAATCAGAAGGCGAAGATTCCAAACGATCAATGATGGCGCGCAAGGTGGCATCACGGCGTTGCTCGTCGGCGACTTGTGGCAGCTGAGAAACCAAGAAAACGCAAGCGTCGGCATCGGTGTCAGGGTCGGCGGGTGGTTCGTCCACTGGATAGCGTGATAAGCAGTCTGTGTCTTGATGTAGGCGGCCTGACTTGTAGACTACCGCATAGGAATATTCTTGTAGCCGCAGAGCCCAGCGACCAAGCCGGCCGGTAGGATCCTTGAGTGAGGAAAGCCAGCAGAGCGCGTGGTAGTCCGTGATTACAGAGAAATGCGTGCCATACAAGTACGGGCGGAATTTAGAAACCGCCCAGACGAGAGCCATGCATTCACGATCTGTAATCGAATAGTTGCGCTCCGTTGCTGTGAGGAGGCGGCTAGCGTAGGCGATAACACGATCGCGTCCCTGTTGGCGTTGGGCTAAGACGGCTCCGATAGCTTGACCACTGGCATCGGTACGGACCTCTGTAGGGGAGGACGGGTCAAAGTGGGCCAGAATAGGCGGTGTGGTGAGAATGTTGGTCAGGTGGGCAAACGCGGCAGTTTGAGCGGGACCCCACGTAAACGGCATGTCCTTCTTCAGAAGATCAGTAAGTGGCCGGGCAATCGCTGCGAAGTCTTGAACGAACCGTCGGAAGTAGGAGCAGAGTCCTACAAAACTTCGTACGTCTTTGACAGACTAAGGTACAGAAAAAGATGTGACAGCACGAATTTTCTCCGGGTCTGGTTGGATACCGGAAGCGTCGACGAGGTGGGCCCAGCATTGTAATCTGCGACGACCGAAGTGACACTTCGAGGAATTTAGTTGGAGCCCAGCCTCACGGAAGACTTGAAGAACAGCTGATAAGCGCTCAAGGTGTGTCTTAAACGTAGGTGAAAATACGAGAACATTGTCTAGGTAGCAAAGGCATGTTGACCATTTGAACCCCTGAAGCAGTCCGTCATGTGCTCGAATGTGGCTGGGGCGTTGCATAGACCGAATGGCATAACTTTGAATTGATAGTGACCATCAGGGCTGACAAACGCGGTCTCCTCTCAGTCCCTTTCATCCACAGAAATTTGCCAATAACCAGACCGAATGTCTATTGATGAGAAGTAGTTGGCACCGTGGAGACAATCGAGGAGTCAATGCGAGGCAAGGGGTAGACGTCTTTTTTGGTAATTCGGTTTAGTTGACAATAATCGACGCAGAAGCGGCACGTGCCATCTTTCTTTTTAACAAGCACAACGTGTGACGCCCAAGGGCTCGACGAGGGTTCAACAATGCCTTTGGCAAGCATCTTGTGCACTTCATCTTGAATAATTTTACGCTCTGAAACAGAAACTCGATATGGCCGACGTTGAATAGGACTGGCGTCACCAGTATTTATGTGATGCTTAACAATTGAAGTCTGGCCCAATTGTTGATTGTTGAGGTCGAAGATGTCTTGATAAGAAACCAAAAGGCGACACAGAGCTGCTGTTTGTTCAGGCAATAGGTCCGCAGCAATCATGGGACTAAAGGTTGCGTCAAGGCAAATAGCATCCTGCGGAAATGAAGAATCGGAGCAGCCGTCCACTGAAAACACCGTGACGTGGTCATCTCCTACAGCACGCAGCGTTGCAACCGATATGCCTTGAGGTAGAACTTGCTTTGTTAGGCCAAAATTGAGGACGGGGAGGCATGTCCAGTTATCGGCGACGGTTACGACGGAGTGGGGCACAGTGATATCGCGCATCAAAAGGACATCAGGAACAGGTGAAGCGACGTAATCATCATCGGGCACAGGCAAAGATGAAAGCAAATCGACGAAAGTCAAGGTTTTAAGCGGCAGGCGGACGAAGGCGGTCGTACTAAAGTTGTTTGACTGTTCAGCACGAATATTCGCAAGTAGAAGAAGTTCGAGGCAAAGGGTACCGGTAGAACAGTCGATCAAAGCTGAATGAGAGGGGGGCCCCAGCCAGCAAGCTGAGAAGCTTATTGCTCTATACACTCCACATACTTTACAATGGGTCCTTGTACAATGTACTTTCAGCCATAACTGACCATTCTTCTCACTTAGTTTGGTGTGCCTATATTATTGGTGCAACAAATTTCAGTTTTAACATGCCCTGCTATAACAAGACTGTCTGCTACAACAGCCAAATTTTTTTGCAAGTTATGTCTAGATGGTGTAAATTAAGGGTGTGCGAACATCGAGTTTCACTGAATCAAATAGCGAATGTTTGAATAATTCAATTCGCGAATCGAACATATTGCGACGCTACCTGCTGGTCTCCTTTAGCCAATTGACGTTCCAGCCGAGCCGTTTTATCGAGTGGGCCTGGACTTGCTGGGTCCCTTTCCAATTTCCACGAAAGGCAACAAATGGATTGCAGTCGCTACGGATTATACCACTCGATTTGCAATTAAATTAAATTATTAAATTTAATCAAATACTCCCTGTAACAATATACTATTTGGTTTCTTGAATATTCAATATATTCAGTGTGGAGACCTACACAGTGCCACATACTATGTCGCGTGCGCCGCAGAGCCCCTCGTGCTTGATTTGCCCAAGCAAGCGTTTCACTTCGTTTTCGGTACAAAAGGACCACCGAGTGCGCCCCGAATGGGCTGTCCCGGCTGACGGGGTAGTGGACTTCTTCACTGCGAGTGCTCCCTGAGGTCGGCCCTGAAAGAATGTCTGAATTATCCCGAATGTTGAATTATTGAGTGTACCAAGAAAACGATAAACGAATGCCTACTACGTCAACACGCTTTTATTTATTGAATGAACAAGCAAATCCTGTTTCTATTTTGCACAAAAGCAGTGTGGAAGCCGCAATTCTCGTCATCTCGCTACTGATTAGTATTTGCAGCATTAAAGTCATTGCAACTTCCTTCGCAGCACGCGTCTAAATCCGAGACACACATTTCACTACCACGCACACATCCCGTTAATTTTTTTGCCATTGAGCTTGTCGCCAAAAGATCGTCCATCCATTGCGATGTAGCCTGCGCTCTTCACCCTCAACTGCTTCCACCGTGTCTATAACATTGCATGCGCAGCCATTACATTGAGTCAAAACGAAACTACCGTTTGCGTAACCGCTACGAACGAAACCCTGGTTGCCACCAACGCAATCATGGACGGCGACCACGCAGTTCTGAAAGCACGCGATCAACATATTATGCGTTACAATAAATGCAAGAATAAAGGCTATAAAGGCACAACCAGGCATGAAGCGTTCCGGTATTCCTGTTCACGTACGATTTCCACTGACGACTGTGGCGATGTGGACGTTTCGGTTGGACGCTAGCTTCATTTTTGCTATTTTATATCGCACATTTGCCATGCTCAGTGCTCACCGAGCTCCAAGAGTTGTCCGAATTAACCGATGTGCAGCCAAATACATCCTAATTAACTAGAGTTTGGTTTCATTAAATAATGCATACGCCTGCCGGGACCAGAGTACGAGTCCGAATGGTCCTATTTGCCGACTTAACGAGGGTCGAATTAACGGCGTTTTACTGTATCAGCGGCACATTGGTGTTTCGCTGATGAAGTTGGCCTGCTACAGTGCACCATTTAACAGACCCGACATTCTTGACAGGTATGTCAGTAGTGGGTGAGCAAAACAGTCGCAATGCCTAGACCAGTAAGCGAATGCTAACTATTAGCAGCAGAAACAGCGGAGGCAGGACGAATGAAGCAGAGCCTGCATCAGTGTTACTACATTCTCGTGTCAGCTGCACTGTAACAGAGATTTAACAACACAATGACCACAGAAGTTCTTGAATACTCTTGAATTTTTATCTCTGAAACCTGTACGAACACTGAGGGACGCTTTAATAATACATGATGCAGCCACTTGTGACAGTTTTAGGCATTGTATGGTAGCTGGCGTCGCCAACTCTTAGAGTTTCTTGTGACAAGTGATGGATAGGTCTTTCCAAATGTCGCCGAGGTTTTGTCAAGAGTGTATTAGGCTGTCACTGCCCCCAAGAAAGCAGAAACTCTTGCTTCAATTTATCAACTCCTCGTCAAGCAGTTCTTTGGTCTACTCTAGACAATAATGACGAGGCTGCTATTACATGTGTGCCTGCTTCAGCAAAAGTGTCTGGGCCTTTTTGACTGATTAACGGTGGCTGAACAAGACAACAAGCAACCCAAAGTATGCATATGAATAGGTCCCAATGTGCCAGGGCGCTTTCAGTTCTGAATACGAGAAGCCTCTGCTCGAAACCAGGATTTCTGCAAGGGGACTTTGTCTTCGGCAGAGCAACTTGCTTTTGTAACCTTGCCATGTGATCTTGGACAAGTAACCTCATTGAAACATTCATTTCGGGTGGAGGTTTCTCTTGTTTGTCTACTGTTAATTCGTGTGTCCATCTTCCTGTGACCCTTTTGCTCTGTGCAGATTCCTAACCTGTTTGAGGCATTGGAAGTTATAACTATAGCTTGTTGGGTGACTATGCAGCGCTGTTGCTGTCGGGAATGGTGGCCCGCGGGCTAGCGTACTCGCCGTACAGCGTCCGTCGGGCCCTCGAGAACAGTGCCCAGCCCACACGGGATCCCTTCAGCATGGGACACGGCCTGCTACAGGTGAGCAGCTCACGGTGCAACACAGTGCATTGCACTGTGAAGCGTTGCACTCAAGTTGACCAGGCTTATGCACTTTTTCCTTAAGCAAACAGCTGCTTGAACTTGTAGTTAATAATTTAGAGATTAATAGGGGGACCACTGTTGTTGCATGCACTGACATCACCTATTGAAATCACTTGGTAGGGTGGAAATATGTGTATGTGGCATATTCTGTGATAAGTCAGTGGACTTGTATCGCTGTAAAATTACTGCAGGTGGTGCCCTATGGTGTAAAGCACAGGGTCTGAGCTGTTTTAGGGATGTACTAAGACTGAAAACTGAAAACATAGAGCTCACTTGCAATTGAACTTCTGTATATAAGAAGGCCTTTTGCAAAGGGATGTTCAGCTTGGAGCCAGCGCTTAACACATCTGCTCGTGTAGATGAACCTACTAATCATGAACAAAACACAGGCCAACGCATGACAGGCACACACACTGTCAAATCATTAAATTACACAGCTGTCTTGTGGGCCAGCTGCAAGCATTTCTTCACACAGCATGAACGATTGTGTTTGCTGTAGCAATATTTGATGTAACGAATGATTTTTGGCAGTCCCATCAAATTTGATACGTTGCACTTTCATTTTACTTATGAATCTAAAAAAAAAGCATGATTGCTGTGTTCTGTTTAAAACCACTCATGCTTTCGTGCGTTCAAAGAGTTCTTGCATTTGTTAATGATCCAACATTGTACTTTAGAAATATAGTAACATGGTAAATAAGGTCTTCACCCACCATTTTAATGTGTATAGTGATCAGGTTCTTGAACCAAACACGAACCAAAAGCCCAGACCCGGGCTAGACTTTTAGCCGCAACTTGACCCAAACGCAAAACAATTTTCTCAGAATGTGCTTGAACCCGAACCGAACCTGAGCTGAAAGAAATAGCAGTTACTGGTTCAGTTACTGGTTAATAGCAGTTCAAGCATGTAAGGCAACAAAGGGTGCTCAGTAAATGAGGAATTCTTCAAAATAATTACTCATTCAGTTGGTGCACCTTTCTAGCACATTGTGATGATTGATGGGTTGCGTTGTGTGCGAGAATGGGGATAGATGATAGGTAAATGCTGGTAAGTCATCTTGGCACGGCACTTCATTCCTGAGCTTGGCCATGCCGGCATGGTTGTGTTCCGTGGCCGAAACATTGTTGCGCGGACTCCGTGGAATCAACATTTCTGTTGAAGCTGCTAATTCGGCTGTTAGGTCAGCTTGTTATTATCACTAGATAAATCGTAAAATGTATACACCAGGATACGCAAAGGGCAACAAAGGTTCTCGAGAAGGGAAATGAGGAAAACCAACGATTTCAGCAGCACAGCTCTTCGTTACCATAACACTGCACTTGCTAGTGAATCTCTTCACCTTCTCAGTGCACGCTAACAATGGCTGTAAGCAGCGTAAGAAATCTGCTTTTCTTGTGTGCGCTCATTCAACGCACTGTTGGCACCTCCAAGCAGAATACAATGCTCCTCGATTTCTACAAATCATTTCCGGGGCACAATATATGGGCTTCTGTCTTTTTTGTCTGTGCTTAGTCAACGCAAGACTCCGCACCATTTGCAGATGCGCAAGAAAGATATTCGCAGTGTTTAGCACAAACTTTCCTTGTTCATCATACAGAAGCATCAATATTCTCACCTGCTTTTATTTTTAAAAAGCTGGAAACTAAGGAAAAGGTCACTTGCTGGCTTACTTATTTGCTATCGAATAAAAGTTTGTTGTTGTAACTTATATACAGTAAAAGCTCGATGATACGATCACGGCTAATACGAATTTCCAGATGATACGAATTTTTCTGTGGTCCCGGCCGCGCCCCATTACTATTATTAGAGAACGGTTGTTACGAATCGATTTTCAGCCTGCGTCAGTTGATACGAATAAACGCCGCCCCACCGACGGCCGCGAAAGAGAACAGCGCGCGGTCACGCGCTTTCTCTCCTTCTCTTTTGGTGCGGAGGCGCGGCGCCGGACAGCGCAGACTCCGTGACTGGGTGCGAAGAGTTTGAAGCAGTGGCGCTTCAAGAAATAAATGCTTTTTACGTACATGTGCCTGAGTGAGTTCACCTCTGACTCTTTAATTTAGCTACAGTCGAATCTCGTTAATTCGAACACGCTTACTTCGAACATACCGCGTACCGACAATGCTCTTAGCAGCACGCCAAATAATGCGGCGGCGCCTCCGACCGGCATTGCTCCGACTCCGCCATAGAGCAAAAGCTCAGGAGAGACCCCTCAATGCCGCGCGCGAAGGAACGGGGGGAAAAAAGAAAGAACTCGCGGCGGAAACTTCCCCCGCTCTCAAATTGCAAGGTCGCCGTTTCTGCATCGCGCCGGAACAAGCGTGTACGTGCCGACTAGAGTGTTCTAGACAACCGTATTCTAGCACACACTAGTGCCGAAGTTTCAGCCACGCGGATAAAATGGCAGTGAACCCTTCTCCTCTATTTTCTAGTCACATGTTGACCTTGCACGCTGCGGCAGCAGCGCAGAGGGAAGCAGCGGCGGAGGCACAGTCGGGCCAACGAAACAACCACGCCCGCAAACGCTCGCTTCCCGATAACGGCAGAAAACGAAACTTCAGGGGGCGGCTAAAATAAGCTGGCGCCAGCACGGCGGCGCGCGCGCACGGAGATGTGCGCACGGAGTCGAAGTTGACAGAGCTACGAGGGAGTTGAGAGGGAGGGCGAGGGGAGCCACCGAAGCGGCGGAGTTGACGCGGCCAAATCCGCTTCCCTGCCGCCCTCCTCCCTCACCTTCGACGGTCTTCGCGCGCACCCGTGTGCCGGCGCCGCCCGCTCGCTCCCTGAAGCTTCGTTTTCTGTCGTTATCGGGAAGCGACCGTTAGCCGGCGTGGGCAGTTTCGTGGCCCGCGCTTGCTATGCGCTTGCGCGCCGCGATATTTCACGACTCGCACCGTTCGTGCATCGTGCTATTGTGCACGAATACTTCAAAAATACGTCCTTTTAATTCGAACAAATTTTCGGGCCCCTTCGAGTTCGAATTATCGAGATTCGACAGTAGTTTTAATTGTGTTTCGATGATATGAATTTCGGCTAATACGAGTATTTTTCGTGACCCCGTGAGATTCCTATCATCGAGCTTTTACTGTAATACAATGTAAATCCACACTGTCTCCGACACCATTGATCATATGCCACAGTTCGCTCGACACCAGTCTAGTAGTACTTAGCTGAGGCCCCTTCAAAATAATAACGAAAAAAACAACTGACTCAAGTGACTAAAGGCATGGAAGCTAAGTACACTCCATGCAGACACAGAGTTCTCACTAATTAACTCGTCTTTGATTTGCATGTGAAAGTTTTGCCGTTATCTGCGCAGTCCACTTGTAAACTGCACATTTTAGAGTAGAATCTTTTAACTCAATGTTATCAATGCAGCCTTGGCTGCATTCTGATATCTCATTTTCTAAGAAGCCATTGCTAACATTGCGACGATGGTGGCAACGCAAAAAGTTTATCCAAGTGGGGCGCACCATGCTTAGGGAAAAAAAAGCACAAAGAAACAAAAAGGACCCATTGCGTCACCTCGAAGCACCTAAGCAATCGTAGTGCTGGCAACGCCAGTAGTTGCCGCAATTTTAGTGAGCATACTCCATAGCGTCAGCAAGAAATTTGTAAAATCGAGTGGACAGCAGCTATTTTTATGTTGTTTCTGTGATACTAGTGCCAATATTACAGGGCCCAACAACAGTTCTTGCAGTCTACAAGGAGAAATACTAATTCAAATGCATTCTTGTCTGAATGATTTTCCTTTAGCAAAACCTCAGTTGTTGAGCAGATGATAGAGTTCCTGAACAAACACGTGGAGCTGGTCACTTATGCAAATAGTGACTAGCCGTTGAGTAAGCATGTCTCATCTTAGACGGCCTAAGGATTCACGGTCTTGATTTCGAGAAAGCAATTTATTTGACTAATCTCACTTGTTTGGATTTCTTTTTAATGATCCGCGATACTGTAGCACTGCCCTTGGCTTTTTCAACGAGCACTGCACTCGGGTACATACATCTGGGATGCACACTCCGCCCCCCCCCCCCCCCCGCCCCCTTTTTTTTTCTTACTTTCATTGCTATCATACACAAGATCCGATTGTACTTTGCTTTGTTTCTCATTTAGAAGCGTCTCAGTTGATCTGACATAAAGTTAACAGCATTGCATGTATCAAATAATGTAAGCAGAACTTTCTTGCTCCTTACAAAACTTGCACATGTGCCATTCGGACAAGTCGATAACGCTGTGCGGCATGTCGCCAAGGGGCAAGATGAAGTTCACTGTGCTGAACTGGTTCACGAACCGTTATAATGTTTATTTCTCCGAACCGGAACTGAACCCAAACCAAACCGGTATTTTTCCGGTTCGACACCCTGGCAGTGGCAATATTTTTTAACCTACTGATTGTGTGGAAAAAGGCGGCACATGAAATGGAACAATTGTCAGCGGGTTGTCCATTTTCGTGCATTTAGTATTTCATTTGGAGACCATCAACTTATTTGCTCAGGAATGTGTCATTTTAAGCTGGTATATTTACAGCCTTTTCAGCTGAGCCCGTTGTTGCTTCACCATGTTCGTGCAGGTGGACCGTGCAT
Organism: Dermacentor silvarum; assembly: GCF_013339745.2. Taxonomy (NCBI): domain Eukaryota; kingdom Metazoa; phylum Arthropoda; class Arachnida; order Ixodida; family Ixodidae; genus Dermacentor; species Dermacentor silvarum. The sequence goes on from NC_051155.1 coordinate 32,786,384, forward strand.
TTGAGCACCTCCTCCAGCATGGTCAGGGTCCTGAGCGGCAGTTCCGGTTCCGGGTGAGCTGTGGCCCCAACCGCCGAGGCCTGTACCTGCGGGAGCCCCAGCACACGTTCAAACCCAGTATCCACGCATTCACCATCGAGCCCATTCTCCTCAACGAGGAGCGAGCCGGTGGGTCATTCACCGGGACTTGCATGTTGACTGGACAAGACTGGGCCAATGTATGCCCACTAGGCACGGTAGCAGTGTAGTGTACCCGAATTACATGTTTACTTTCGCACAAACGTATTCGTATTGCCAGCATCCCCACATTTGCACCTTCTTTCATCCATTCTTTTTACAAGCACTAGAAGTTCCCTGTGTAGTCATGGTTGAGAATGGCTAATTTGTGTGGAAATCTCTGCATGCAAGTGTTCTCTGAAAAGTGTCAATATCAAGCAGTGTTGGCACAGTTTGTTGTTATGCTTGACCGTTACAACAAACCAGTCAGCCTTGCCCCAAAGCCCTGGTGTGTTATCGCAGGTCAGCACACTCACTCTTGTACATCTCACATATTTGAGTTGGTGCTGGTAACTGTGAGCGAAAGCGAGTGTGAGTGCATATCTGGAAAAGGTGTTTATGAGTATGCCTCTGCTAATTCTGTCGAGGTATGGTGTTCGTAGACCCGCTGGACAAGATTGGCTTTGAGCTCAACCTGAGCCTGGTGTGTGATGCGGCCTGGGTTTCGACTCCTGCACTGCTCAACATGACGTACACCTCACGTTCCATCTCTGTCCGGGTGGACCCCTGCGGCCTTGCACCAGGGTCCTACTACACGGCGGTGAGTTCCACATGTGCACTAATGCCGTGGTTTGATCTTAATCCTCTTGGCCAAGATATAGCAGTCAATTTGCAGTTCCCACTGGTAATGACCCTTTGGCTAACTAATGCACCCTAGTGTACGTTTGACACACTCGTAGCATACCTGTGCACTAATTTCATCTCTTGCAGCCTGCTGCTCGATCGTTTCTGGCTAATAGGGCAGGCCAAAGCAAAAGTTGTGTCTGGCCAAGCCACCTTTAGGTATCTTAAGGACACACACTGCTGCATAATTATTAGGGGTGTACGAATATTAGAAAATTTCAATACCATCAAATATTATATGTTTAATATATTCGTACAGTAGATTTCCGTTAATTTGACTCCGGTGAATTCAAATTTTCAGTTAATTCGATCTCGGCCCAAGATACCGAGCGGCGCCCACGCATTTCTATGGGCCCCACAATTTGTTATTTCTTCCTAAAATTGGCCTTCGCCTCTTTATTCAAGCTTGACCAGACCCGCATATGGGCCTGACCCCTTGGTGACCGCAATAGCGTCCCCTTTAGTGGCAGCACCTATGTCAGCGGAGCTTAGGGACAGTGAATGCATTTAACACATGTCATCTTCTGTTGAAAACCCCTATTTTTGGCCTGCCCTATGAGCATTTTCAAGTGAGAACCGTAGCTCAACATGTTTGATTGCAGTATTTACCCAATTCTAACACGTGCCTTTTTTATTTTTTTTCTGCCATGAAAATTGGTCTGAAAATTGCCCGTGCGGTGCTATTGCGAAAAAATAGATTTATAATAGCATTTGCAACCAAACGTAAATAAATTCCGTACGTAAGAAATAATGTTGTCCTCAGTGCGCATGCTTCGAATGTTATTTGGTTTCTGTAGTTTACGTGCACTAAATGTACATTATTTGGAGAGTTTAACATACGTAATGTTTACGCACACTAAGAAATAGCATTGTCGAACATGGCGCCACCCATCGCTCTCGTAGCGTGAATTCTTGTGATGGCTACACTCTCGCTCTCATTGATTGCCATGCAACGTGCCGGCACGCACGAGGCACATTGTCTGCATCAGCCAATATGTAGCGAAATGAAAACACATATACAGCTTCGCTCAAATTTCTCGTTAGGGAGTATCGTAATTGTCTGAATTTTTTTAAATAAAAAATCGGGTAAGCGGTAAATTTCTGATTTGCTTAGGAGCTTTAATGTCATTTCTATGTTCATTTTCTGCTTTAGACACATAGAAAGTGGGCGTGCGTTTGATACAAGACACGCTAGAATCGATAATACAGTCGAACCCATTTATAACGAATTTAATAGTTCCGCGAAAAGTGGTTGTTATATCACTAATTCGTTATATATTGATTCACCCTTAAAAACATTCAAAAATTAACCGCACCAAAGCTGGTGGTGGTAGTTACAATTCGGCAGCACTTTTTGTTCGAAAACCAGACTTTCAGTGTCATTTTTGTTCTCGGTGCATTCCCGCACCTAACTGCAAACTTCCGTTAGAAACGTCCGTATAAAGAACAAAATACTGCTTCGTGTAGCTCTTTCAAAACGGCGCCTGGTTCCGATTCCCTGTAATTTCCAAACCACAAGCGCAGCCACCATTTTTTATTTGAGAGCTTGGGAAACCTGCTTATAACGAACCTCCATATAACAAATTCCTGGATATAACAAAGTTTTTCTATTCCCCGTCATTACTCCATAGAAGCACATGTATTTGAGACCTCTACGTAACGAAGTGGCAGCAGGAGACCCCCTCGATATAACGAATTTCCCCCTCCGACAATCTAGAGATTTCGCCCCAAATATTGTCATTTTTTCACGAGCGGCAGCCGGAAGCACCTTGTCCTGCCGCGACGGAATGCGAAGCGAGCGCACGTGTGCGTGCGTGGGCGAGGCGGGCCTGCATCCCTCGACCCGGCCATCTTGCCGCTGCGGGCGTGACCTTTGCCCCCTCCCTTCATTCAAACCTGATCCTGCCGCTTGCTGCAGCTGGCCTAGCCCGCCAAGCCGGCACTCTCTCCTTTTCCAGTTGATGTCGCCGACGCGCTGGTACACGCTGTGACACATCACACTCGATGAGCGCGGACACGCGCTGTCAAACGCTAGTGGCGTGTGGAAGCGCCGCTGGAGAAGCGAGCGAAGTGACCTTCGTGCTGTTGTCTATCGCTTCAACGCAAACTGAGCGTCGAGAACACACAGCACGCACAAAGCTACGAGCCGCCGACGCACCTACACTGCTAGACTCCGCCCCAACGCAGATTGCTTTCAAGATACGGCCCGCGCGACCGCGCGCCGCCGCGCAGTACGCAGTTGATGCCAGAGTACAGTACAACGCCGCCCCGCTATCCCTCCCCCCTCACTCGCTCGCTGTTGCCTCGAGCGCAACGGAAGAAGGAGCGCTTCCTCCCTGCTTTTCTTGCGCGCGCGAGATTAGACGCGGTCGTCGGCTCCCCTCGCACGTTTTCACTCATACAGTTAAACCGGGATATAACGAAATTGACAAATTCCCGAAAAACTTCGTTATAAAGAGGATTTCGTTATATGCAGGTTCGGCACGAAAATTCGAAAAAGAAACGCTTACCGTATTTACTCAATTCTAACGCGCCCTCGATTGTAACGCGCACCCGTTTTCCGTTTTCGTCGAAGTACTCATCCTTGGAATGTCACACCAGGTACCGGATGCGTGGACGCGTGTCGTTTCACACAAGCGCGAGGCATCGGAAACGAAGAGCGAGCGTCACGATGGCGTTGTAGCGTTGTATAGTGTTACAGTAGAACCCCGCTGTTACGTTCCAGGGGGCTGCGTTTTCCCGGCTGTTCGTTTTTGGCCGGTCCCGGACACAGCTCCCATAGAACCCAATGCATTGGTAACCCTGCTGTTGCGTCGCAACCGTGGCACCGTTCCCACATCATACGTTGCAAACTGCCACCCCGCGCCGGCCCGAGCTGGCCATTTTGACTTTTCATGTCGCTTGGCTTGGTGGCTTGACGATGGCATTGGCCGCCCAAAGTGCCGGGGGCGACAACTATGACGTATTTTCGGTTTCCACCAGAAAAAGTATAGCAAGTATTTGCTACATAAAGATGGTATCTATGACGCGTTGTGGCCCTAAAATTGGTTTTGGCTCATAGATATCCCATATAAACTCCAAGGGCGATAACGCAGTCGCCACGCGCCCATATGCTGTATGTGCGAGGGGAGCCGACGACCGCGTCTAATCTCGCGCGCGCAAGAAAAGCAGGGAGGAAGCGCGCCTTCTTCCGTTGCGCTCGAGGCAACAGCGAGCGAGCGAGGGGGGAGGGATAGCGGGGCGACGTTGTACTGTACTCTGGCATCAACTGCGTACTGCGCGGGCAGTATCTTGAAAGCGATCTGCGTTGGGGCAGAGTCTAGCAGTGAAGGTGCGTCGGCGACTTGTAGCTTTGTGCGTGCTGTGTGTACTCGGCGCTCAGTTTGCGTTGAAGCTATAGACAACAGCACGAAGGTCACTTCGCTTGCTTCTCTGGTGGCGCTTCCACACGCCGCCAGCGTTTGACAGCGCGTGTCCATGCTCATCGAGTGTGATGTGTCACAGCGTGTACCAGCGCGGCGGCAACATCAACTGGAAAAGGAGAGAGTGCCGGCTTGGCAGGCTAGGCCAGCTGCAGCAAGCGGCAGGATCAGGTTTGAATGAAGGGAGGGGGAAGGGTCACGCTCGCGGCGGACAAGGTGCTTCCGGTTGTCGCTCGCGCAAAAATGACAATATTTGGGGCGAAATCTCTAGGTTGTCGGAGGGGGAAATTCTTTATATCGAGGGGGTCTCCTGCTGCCACTTCGTTACGTAGAGGTCTCAAATACATGTGCTTCTATGGAGTAATGGCGGGGAATAGAAAACTTCGTTATATCCAGGAATTCGTTATATGGAGGTTCGTTATAAGCAGGTTTAACTGTATAACGAAATCCTCTTTATAACGAAGTTTTTCGGGAATTTGTCAATTTCGTTATATCCAGGTTTAACTGTATTTTAATACCAGCGGGACATGACTGTATTCTGCACACGTGAGCGAAGCATTCTAGTTGGCCAGAAGCGTAAACTTTAGAAACTATTGTGGCATGCCGCCATTGTGTGAAAGTCTCGGATGTCAAATTACGTTATCGATGTCGTTTCGGGCAAAAAAAAATGCGATGTTCGAACGGTAAAACATCACCACAGACTATTATCAGCAATTGGCAACCCGTAAGCAAAGTGCCACTAAAACACAGGATCTTCTGATAACGGCATAGTAACCGCCAACTCTTTAAGCCATTGCGTAGTCACAGCACGTGGTGCAGCGTTCTCGCCAACTCCGGCCATGTCGACAGGAACGCTTGATCGGCTGCTGTTCCCATGGTGGAAGGACATACAGTGGAATCTCATTGATACAATCTTCACGGGAACCGGAAAATATAACGTATCATCCAAAAATCATATTATCTGAACATTATCATATGTAAGAAAAAGAAATGGTATATAAGAAAAAAAACATATCCTGAAAAACGTATTATGCAGAATCGTATCAGCAAGATTCCACAATAGATAGTTTTTCGAAATCTTTGAAGCAAACGTAATGCACATGGTGCCGCACAGAAAATTGCTCAAAAACGAGAGTGATGTTTCTTGGCATCCGATATCGCACCGGCACCAGCGCACGCCCCGTGCCATGCTTTTTATGCTGTACGTGCCACGCCTCCGCCCTTGAGGTGTGTCTTAAAAATGTGTGACCACATGTGAACTTCGTCATGGATGTGGTCGTTATAACAGATAGATCATCACATATGGGATTATTATAAGTGGGTTCAACTGTATGCGAAAATCTTTAATGTGTTCAAAGTCTGTAAACTGAAGGCACACGTGTGGTTCTTGTCAGTGAGGCCTGTGTGCGCGTGTGCAGGTGAAGGCATTTGATGTCACCTGTCCGGACAAAGGCCCTGTCTTTGAGCTCCCCATCAGTGTCATCAAGCCCAAGCCGTAAGTTCAGCCTCAACAGAAGCCTTCTCTTAGATTTGCATATAATTACAGTTGCAAAATGAGGATTACACTTGCACAAGGTACCAGAGACAAACAGGCTGCAAAGGGGACCTCCGGTAAAACCTCATTGATTTAGATTTTATGAAAGGGGAAAAAATGTTCAAGTTAATTTAATGTCATATCACCATGCCTTCATTTACTTAACAAATTTGCTACCTTCATTTGTATTTTGCATAAAGCTGCACTTCTTGTCATCTCGTGACCGATAAGCAGTCACAGCATTGCTAGACACGTGTTTTCATCCGAATAAGCTTGCTTTTCACTACAGCGCGTCCAGTCAGTTGCAAAACTCTAAAGACCGTGACATTAGGAAATGTTTCTTCTACTGAATCCATGCAGCATGCAATTGTTTCAGCATATTTCATTGGTTGAAAAGGTGCACAAACAAACACTGTACCACTTCACTTCAGCCTGCTGGTCTGTGGTCTCGAGATTAGAGCTCGTGACTGTACAATGCAATTACTTTGTCGCCACTGAGTTGGTCGACAACTAATCATGCATCACAATATAGCTTCCAGGTTTGATGTCAGCACGCGGGGTGCAGTAGAATCGTTTTTCATGTTCGACGACTTCCACAGTGTTGGTGGCATCGTACATTGCACTGATGAGAATGAGACCACTGCTTGCCACAACTGCCGCAGATGAATCCATGGTAACTATTGTCTGGATCACAGATAGCGGCCATGCAGTCCTGAATGCACGCAGCCATTGCGACATCATGCACAGCCCTAAGTCTTTAAATACTACAAGAATAAATAGGCACCGAGCGTTTCTGTCATTACCGCACGGCTCCTGATGATGACGATGGGGTGGCAGATTTCACTGCTTTGTTTCGGTTAAATGATGCTAGCGCCACTTTTGCTGTATTGCATCTCACATTTTGCCACTCTTAATGCACTCCGGCTGTTGTCTAAGTCAACTGGTGCACGGCCAAAGACCTCCAAACTTACAAGCATCTGATAGCATTAAACAATGCACACACTTCATGGGACCAGGGGGTGAGTCTTAATTACTTGATTTTATAAATTTACGAGGGTTGAATTCGTAAGGTGTTACTCTGCTATACTAAAATTTTGTTCTCTGTAGTATCGGCAAGCATGTTAACTTGATAGAACTCAAGTACCTAGCTTGTTAAAGGAGGCAAGTATTAGAAGAGGTTGAGCCAATACGGTATTCCCCGGCCCCAATTTGCTCAGGAGGTAGATTTACGGTGGCAGCTCGTATCGAAATACATGGGAGACTTTGTTGAACATCCACAAAACCAATTTTGAAGAGGTTTGTTGCATTTCTCCTTTCATGAATGAGTGTTGCCTACAGGCAATAAACCAAAACAATTCTTTTTTCCGGCTGAGTTTTGGTTTTGAGCAGGGAGCTCTTGGCTAAATGTCTTCAGCAAACACTTAATGACAGACAGCAAGCGTCATTTGTTGGATCATAGCAGGACAAGGAAGAAAAAGGTTGGCGCACGACTTGCTTTATTTTGAACCACAGTCAGAGGAGGAAGGCTAACGCAAGTTCACTGGCTGCAGTGGTATCGCATCGGTGATGTAGAGGAAATACCATTTACGCCATGCCGACTTTAGGAGACACTTGCATGGGGTCTCACCACGCCAGGGTCCTGTGTGCTGTCTCAATCATCATTGAGATCTGTCCTCGTTGTGCTTGTTGAGGCCTATTCAAGTTGTCCTGCAGAGGATTGCAAAGCAGGCGAGTTGCGCTGCTGTCTTTGTGCTGCCCAAGAATGTAAACAATCGTCATTGAGATAGTCTCTGGGCAAACGACGCCTCACTGTTCGGCTGTGATTGCTTTTTGTCTTTGTTAATAATTTTGGCAAGGTTGTTAGTGGTATGTTTCAACATTCATTGAACACTTGCTTGTGACAACACGTCGCGATTCTATTGAGTCATGCTGCTGTTGAGACACGCGATGTTCAACAAACACAGGGTGACCGAAGAGGACAACTACCAGTGGCGTGTTGAAAAGCTAACCCTGCATCCCGGTGTGTCTCACCGGGAGTTCCTTGTTGCTCCACTGGGAGCTACCTGGGCCTGTAAGTTTTACCGCTTCCTTGTTTCTCACTTTTTTCTTTTTTCCTAGTGCCTGCAATCGAAGAATTTGTTGCGCTGGCATGGTGTGTGTGTCAAGCACATGAACATCCAGTGTGTACAAATGTCTCATTGGCCTGCCTCCTGCAGTAAGAGTGAACGCGAGTTGCACGACTATTAGAGCTGGGAAAATGTAATGTTAAAGGTGATTTGATGCACCTTTTATAAAAGGTGCAGAACATGTCTGCTATCAAAGGGCACTTCCTCACCAACCTACCAACAAAAGGTTTTTAATGTGCCTTGTCTCAACAATGTTATTGACAGTCAAATGCTGCCACATCCTCATGACCTTACCATTCTCGTGGTCGTTCTGTCTGTGCTCACAGCTGTGCCTTGTGCCACACAGAACAGTGCCCGCTATGTTCTGCGTGTAAGCATGCTTAGCTTTAGCAAAAGCACGATCTTGAGGTTGTGTGGTACAACTTGTCTCTGAGGTGATTAGCAGCTGCACATTGTGTTGTTCTCTACCACCAGATGGCGTCATCACCCTGTCAGAGACGGAGAGGTACAGAAACAGAGTTCCCAGTAATGGTTCAAAAAGTTTGATGCTTGGAATTCTTTGTATTTGTGTGTTTTCTCAAAAACAAAGGTAGGTCAGTAGGCAAAATAATAAGAGCCTGGTGGTTGCAACCTACCACCCCGTTTCAAAGGGGATGCTCATAGCATCCGTCCATCCATGTATCCGGACGAGATTTCTCTGCATATGGCTGTTGCTGGAAGCAGTGGTTAGTCTTGAGATTTAAATAAATCAAATCTGCCCGGTAGCCATCATGTTTATTTGTGTCAAAAAACAAAAGTGGTGCAGGTCTTGAAAAGAGCAGCGAGCCTTTTTAGTTAGGTTCCTGCTGCAAGTGCAAACGTAACATTTCGCTCAGATGCTTGCAATAGTATTGTTTAGCAACCACAGTCACCGATGAATATTTCGGACTTGACTTGATCGATATTCGAACTTTGTAGATGCACTGTCAGGGTTCTCATAAGGCTACTGCATATTTGCAACTGGTTTTTTAGATGAGTTTAAGCCCAAAAGCTTGATTTCCCAGACTAAATTTTGAGACACGCTACCTGAGTTTTGAAGCCACCATGTTAGTTTCTGCTGGCTTGGCTGCCTTGATGGCTTGGCCTCGAGTGGCCCGCTCTTGCCCTTGGCTAAGACATGCCAGAGGATGCCACTTTTTGGCTTTTTTCGCACGACACTATCATCATCATCAATTGGAGCAGGATTAAGGTGTTCTTTCGTTTCAGTTGCCATTCTACATGCGGTGTCTCTCAGAGAGGTGGTTGTGTGCATCTTGGTGAATGTTTGTGGGACTTTGTATTTGTGTATAATCGGTGCCATGGCACCACCCCCTGTGCCAGCGCAAAAGCCAAGTGGTGTGAAGAAACGTGGAAAGCAAGCGACCTGGATGCTAAAAAAAAAAAAGTGGCCATTATTAAGTTAATAGAGAGTGGACGTTCTCAGTTTGATGTGGCGAAAGAATATAACTTGTCCAAGCAAGTGCTGTCTATGTCAAGAGCCGAATGAAAATTTTGACCGTGTTTGAAAAAGTCAACAATAAGGGCCAGAAGAACAATCGGAGGAACACCCAGCCCTTGTAGGGTCCCTAAAGCTATAGCTTAAGGGGGGACGCGGGGATCAGATTGCGAAAAGCGCAAGAAACATTGATTTTTGGAAACCACGCGTTTCGATATCTGCAACGTCTAATCTACGCCGTATCAAAATGGTTTGGCTGAAAACGCACTAAATGTGCCCGAAAAAAATTAATTTGTCAGTGCGCAGGGCGAGAAAACAGCTGTAAATTGCGCAGAATCACCGCAGTTTACGGAGCCATGTTTCATATTTCCCGCCACTGAGTGCCGCCATCTTGGTATCGTTTGAAAGCTCAAAGTTTTGCCGTTCCGCTTCTCAATTCGTCGGTCGTTGCTATCTTGTAACAAACGCACAAACACAAAAGAAGCGCGGGTCTGCTGGAGGTAGTCACACGGGCCCTCCGATCAAAGCAGGCCTCCGATTGGCTGCCGTGCTGAAAGGCATTTCCCCATTGGTTGCTGCTGTGGCAGCGGGCAAGATGGAAACAGAGACGACGTGACTTTTGCTCAAGTACAAGCAAATATGATCTTCTCCATGTGTAGCACGATGCAGGACATAATTAACTATTTTTTATGGTAACTAATTTCGGAGACTGCTATTTTTTGGACTATTTCTTGGTCCCTGCTAGCTCCGAAAAATCGGTCGGCGACTGTATGCAAGTTTACTTTCCATGTTCATAAAGGGTTGTAGACTATTTTACCTTGGTTTTCATGTTTTATGAAGAAAAGCACTTTGGTCGTGTATCTTCTAATTTGTTATTTAATGTGAGTTCTGTATGCACTTATACAGTGTTGCAGCATTGTGAGGATTAAGTTGAGGAAATGCATGTGCTTATCTAAGTTAACATTGCTGTGTTGAAATGAGCATGGGAATGCCAGGTTGTGTGTTCTCCGTTTTGAAATCCAGGGGTTGTCCCTGGACATTTACATCTTGTGATGTTCGCGTTACCATTTGTGGAGCAGGAAATACAATGCAGGCAGCAGCTGAGACAAGCACTTTCAATGTTTGGTGCAGGCGTGCAGCTCAAGTCTCGTGACTCCCAGAATGTGGCCCACGTGGTGGTGCACGCGATGCAGCTGCAGCCAATGTACTCGTGCGAGACCACCGAGTTCCAGAAGACGTGCATGCTGCCTCCCCTGGCAGAAGCATCGCATGCCTTCGCTGTAGTGGTGAGTGCTCAGCAGCCGCTGAGCTTGTGGAGAATAGGATTTGAACGAGAGTCTGCAGGACCGTTTTGCCTGCCATGCATGATTAGGGCTACCAGGTTTTTACAGGTGACAAAATATGACGTCACAAAGGTGTAGGGTGGTTTGGCCAGCGGTGAGTGCAGCGTATTGTTGCATGTTGCAACAGCGGAAACAGACACCGCTTTCTTAGAGCAATCTTTTGCAATGATTGAAATTCTTGACAGCAGGCCGGAAATAATAGGGCAGAAACTCCCAACTGGGGAATTGTCATATAGTGCAAAGCATTCTTTGTAATCATTACTTATGAAGCCTATACTGTACCCTTGAAACCAAGACTGCCGTATTTAAAGAGATAAGCAACATTAAGGAATACCATGCACACTGTGACAATCTCCCCAGTAAACTCATTTTTTACTACCAATCTGATGTTTGGTACATGAAAGAAATGTTGCTGTAGTGCTTTTTTTCTCGCATAATTTGCCCATCAACACACTTGCCCTACGCGTCCTCTTCAGAATCTTCTCCCTGTTGTTGCAGACACAATTCTCTGGTTGATTGCATTATTTACGTGTTCCTTGTCTGCACAAGCTCTCGCCTGCGTTTCTAACTGTGCCTTGGTAAGGCCAAATTGAAACGCGCCAAGTGTCTCAATGTACTCGCTTGCCCACGAGAAATTTATATAAGGGTGTTCTATGCCACCTGTTGATGCATGCGTCCGTGGCGTAATGGTTTCATTATCGGGCTTCTGTACTAGAAGTTGTGTGTTCGAATCCTGCCGCCAGACAATTTAATGGTGTTTATTGAATTATTTATAAAACTGCTTTGTTTAAAACAATGAGTTTGCAAAGTCACGAAGCTGTTGAAAGCCAGAAGGTCGAAGTTCAGGCAAATATTGTCACTCCCATACTGGCTGGCGAAATATTGCATGGGAGGTTCGTGCACCCACGAGTAGGCGGTGGTAAGCGTACAGGAGTTGGTGTATTCACAGAAATATACCCATTCAAGTCTTAGATGGTGGCACAGGTATTTTGGGACGTGAAATGGAAGGTCGAACGGATCGGAGCAGAAAATGATCCCGGGCGCCTAGCGAAAGAATGCTACACATTGAACAGTGGGTGTATTGGCAGGCACAGGAGCATGAAAGGTCCCTACACCAGGCATTCGCTTTGTCAGAGGGCACATGACTGCAATTTGGCGTGCACTTGTTGATCTCGTAATATTTTGTCCCCGTCTGTACGTGAGCTTGTTTGTGTGCTTTGGGCTGTTTACTTTACTGGCTTTAGTTTTCTCGAAATCTTCTGCGAAATATTTTTAGCTAGGTTGTTCAAGGTGGCAAAGGAGGCAAAAGTGAATATAGTGGTAAAAGCGATGTTCAAAATATGCTTTATCGAAGTCCTGGTTTATATTGCAGCTGCAGCGGCTGCATTTCGATGGGGGCGAAATGCAATAACGCTCGTGTACTTAGATTTATGTGGTCATTAAAGAACCCCAGGTGGTCAGAATTACTGCTGAGCTGTCTACTACAGTGACACTCATAATCATATCGTGGTTTTGGCGGTAACACACCAGAATTGAAATAAAATTTTAGCTCAAGTATGCTTGCATCATCAACCGCATTGAGGAGGTACATTCAGGGAATATTGTTGTGCCTTTGGAAGCAGGAGCCACCCTGTTCGTGCGAAACTTGCAGTTACTCTTGCATTATTAATTGCATTTTGGAGTTGGTACAGTAAAAGCTCGATGATACGATCACGGCTAATACGAATTTCCGGATGATACGAATTTTTCTGTGGTCCCGGCCGAGCCCCATTACTTTGCAACATGCTAGAGAACGGTTGTTACAAATCGATTTTCAGCCTGCGTCGGTTGATACGAATAAACGCCGCCCCACCGACGGCCGCGAAAGAGAACAGCGCGCAGTCACGCGCTTTCTCTCCTTCTCTTTTGGTGCGGAGGCGCAGCGCCGGACAGCGCGGACTCCACGACTGGGCGCGAAGAGTTTGAAGCGGTGGCGCTTTTGGTGCTTTTGTACTTCTCCTCCTTTTCTGCGAGCCGTCAGATGGAGTGGCTGCTGCGCTTCGGGTCGCGTTCTTCGTGTTTGCGCCATTTTGCCTAGTCGCAGCGAGCTATGTCTCGCAAGCGGAAAGCACTCTCCTTTAAAGAGAAATTAGGCATTCTTCGAAAGGTCGATGAGTATCCCAAGAGGAAGCGGACGGAGTTGGCTAAGGAGCTAGGCCTTGCAACGTCAACACTGAGCACAATTGTTGCACAGCGAGACTATCATGAAAAACGTGCTTTCGTTCAACGTCAACGCGAAGCAAGCGAATTCAAACGCGCTTATGTCGAACATACCGCGCACCGACAATGCTCTTAGCAGCGCGCCAAATCACGTGGCAGCGCCTCCGACCGGCATTGCTCCGACACCGCCATAGAGCAAAAGCTCAGGAGAGACCCCTCAATGCCGCGCGCGAAGGAACGGGGAAAAAAAAAAAAGAACCCGCGGCGGAAATTTCCCCCTCTCTCAAATTGCAAGGTCGCCGTTTCTGCATCGCGCCGGAACAAGCGTGTGTGTGCTGACTAGAGTGTTCTAGACAACCGTATTCTAGCACACACTAGTGCCGACGTCTCAGCCACGCGGGTAAAATGGCAGTGAACCCTTCTCTATTTTCTAGTCACATGTTGACCTTGCACGCTGCGGCAGCAGCGCAGAGGGAAGCAGCGGCGGAGGCACAGTCGGGCCAACGAAACTGCCACGCCCGCAAACGCTCGCTTCTCGATAACAGCAGAAAACGAAACTTCAGGGGGCGGCTAAAATAAGCTGGCGCCAGCATGGCGGTGGGCGCGCACGGAGATGTGCGCACGGAGTCGAAGGTGAGAGAGCTACGAGGGAGTTGAGAGGGAGGGCGAGGGGAGCCACCGAAGCGGCGGAGTTGACGCGGCCAAATCCGCTTTCCTGCCGCCCTCCTCCCTCACCTTCGACGGTCTCCGCGCGCACCCGTGTGCCGGCGCTGCCCGCTCGCTCCCTGAAGCTTTGTTTTCTGTCGTTATCGGAAAGCGACCGTTAGCCGGCGTGGGCAGTTTCGTGGCCCGCGCTTGCTATGTGCTTGCGCGCCGCGATATTTCACGACTCGCACCGTTCATGCATCGTGCTATGGTGCACGAATACTTCAAAAATACATCCTTTAATTCGAACAAATTTTCGGGCCCCTTCGAGTTCGAATTATCGAGATTCGACAGTAGCTTTAATTGTGTTTCGATGATACGAATTTCGGCTAAAACGAATATTTTTCATGACCCCGTGAGATTCGTATCATCGAGCTTTTACTGTAATTACTGCAGCAGGCTTTTGTTCTAGCTTGTCTATGTACTGGCAAAGTTGAGGGCGAAGGAAGAGAACAGCTTTTGCAAAAGTAGACGCAGTCGCCGACCGATAACTTGAACTTGACAGGGATCACCAAAATGTCTGAATAAACGGGAGTCTGAAATACCAAACTTGCCCAAAAATGAGTAACTTCATCCCACAAGTGGCCAAAAAACAGGTGCGCTGTATTCTCGGCTTGTCACCTTCGGATATACAGTCGAATCCCCCTACAACGAACGCTGCTACAACGAAATTTCCACCACCATGAAGATTTTACGATTCCCTGTCAGCTGCCCATAGAAAGTAGTACAAAAAAGTCTGTTCATAACGAAGGCGTTTTATTTGGTATTTCTGTTTCAACTAACTTTTCGAGAACGAAACTGGGACTGAAATGAAATTGTAACTGCCGAGTAGTCAAATTAGAAGGCCTTTGCAAAGCTGTGACGATTGTATGTCCGCGTGAACGAGGTTCTCGCGAACAAAATCAAAGTAGCGATTTACGCCACTGCAATCCATAAACACGCGGGGTCATCACACGCCTGCGCGAGACTGCATAGCATCCCCACAATCGCTGCCGTTTCCTGAGGTGTGTGTCCGGTCGAAATGGCTACGCCAACGAAGAAACGTAAATTTCTCTCTCTCAAGGAGAAGGCATATATGATCACCGAGGTAGAAAGCAGAAGGAAAAAAATTTAGCAGTTTCGCCCGACAGGAGAAGCATCGATTACAATAGCAGATTAGTAGACAGCTAATACGAAGTAAGGATAGGAGTTTTATCGGCCGTATAAACTTGTAAACATCCGCTTACTAACTAAATTACCAAGCACGGTGTCACGCGTGCTCGGGTAAACATGAACACATCTCGCTCGATGACTGCGGAAACTTGATATCAAAATGCTGGAGTGAAAAGGCGCGGCAATAGCAGCGAGTAAATTGACCTCTGGGCCATCTCTCGCTTCAACGCTAAGCACAGTGCACACGACTCTACTGGCGCTTTGAAAATGAGGCCCACGCGGGCGTGCACTTTGTACACGTCTCAGATTGCTTTCAAGATAGCGCCCAAGCAGCCGTGTTGCAGCCGCTGTTGTCAACATGATGCCAACGTCTTGTCTCGTCGTCTGGGGAAAATGACAATCCGCTAGACACACCGACTCCGGCGACTGCTTTGAAAGTACAGTGGAATCTCGATGATACGATCACAGCTAATACGAATTTCCAGATGATACGAATTTTTCTGTGGTCCCGGCCAAGCCCCATTAGTTTGCAACATGCTACAGTACGGTTGTTACGAATCGATTTTCGACCCGCGTCGGTTGATACGAATAAACGCCGCCCCACCGACGGCCGAGAAAGAGAACAGCGTGCAGTCACGCGCTTTCTCCCTTTCTCTTTTGGTGCGGAGGCGCGGACACGGCGCCGGACAGCGCGGAGGCCGCGACTGGGCGCGAAGAATTTAAAGCAGTGGCGCTTTTCTTGCTTTCGTGCTTTTCCCCCTTTTTGGCGGTCGCCCATCGGACGGAGTGGCTGCTGTGCTTCGGGCCGTGTTCTTTGTATTTGCGCCATTTTGCCTAGTCGCAGCGAGCTATGTCTACCGAGATACGATCTCAGCTGATTCGCGCGGCCGTACGGCGAGGCGCGGGAGCCTCCGTTGGCGCGTCTCCCGTCGGCTGCGTTATCGGTGCCGATGACACAGGGCGATTGTCGGTTTCGCTGCCGGAGTCACACGGTGCAAGATAGAGCGGCACGTAATCCACCGTGCGAGGTAGCGCGGCACGTTCAGTCGGCTGCTCCTCCGCTTCTCCCGCTAATCGCCATATTTTTCTTGCCGTAGGAGGCTTGCGCTTCTGTATTCCGAAGGCGTGCTTCGTCCAAAATTTTTTCTCCAACGAGCGACGGTCCCTCACTAACCTGGGAGCTCTCAGTAATCCGAATTCTGCGTGTCAAGTGAAGACGCCGGCGTGGTTTACGAAGCAGACAACTGCGGTTGCCATCTTGCCCCTGTCACAGCAGCAACCAATGGAGAAACGCCTTTCAGCACGGCAGCCAATCGGAGGCTGCTTTCATCGGATGGTCCGTGTGACTACCTATTGCAGACCCGTGCTTCTTTTGAGTTTGCGCTTTCGAGTACACTATAGTTTGCGCATTTGTTACAAGATGGCGACGACGGACGAATGGAGAAGCGGAATGGCGAAACTTTGAGCTTTCGAACGTTACCAAGATGGCGGTGCTCGGTGGCGGGAAATAGGAGATATGTCTCCGTGAATTGCGGTGATTTTGCGTGATTTAAAGCTGTTTTCCGCCCTGCGCACTGAGTCTGACGAATAAATCTTTTTCGGCCACTTTTAGCGCGTTTTCAGCCAAACCATTTTGATACAGCATAGATTAGGCGTTGCAGATACCGAAACGCGTGGTTTTCAAAAATAATTTTTTTCTCGCGATTTTCGCGATCTGATGCTCTCATCCCCCCATAATTTAGCTAGTTTTAATTGTGTTTCGATGATACAAATTTCGGCTAATACGAATATTTTTCCTGACCCTGTGAGATTCGTATCATCGAGATTCCACTGTAATCCTTTTGACCTCATCATAAAAGTTATCGGAGCCCACGACAATGACATTGCGATGGCTCTTTTAACGGACTGTGAGACTCGCGTAACGCCTTTGCTTGCCATGAAGCGTAAGAAATCCAGCCTGACCGACTTCTGGAAATAAAACTTCCGGTAAGCACAAGCTTGCCAAGCTTGCCAACTTTGCCATAAATATTGTGGGGGAGCACATGCTGGCACCTTCTCCCGCGGGCGCTCGCCCGTCGCCGGCGCACGGAGCGCCCGCGACAGCAGCCGGGTGGACATCTCGTGCGCGCACACCGCGCGCTGCGGGAGCCGGGCGAACACGGGAGAAATGCACTTTGCCCTCTCCCGGTTCTCGCTCGCCTCTCGCGACGCGCGTGCCGCGCGGGAAGAGGGAAAGTATCCGGCGGGCGAGCAGGACACTCCCCTCGCGGAAAGGCAAAAAGGCATAAAAGAGCGCGACCGAGAGACCCCCGCTCTCTCTGACCTACTGCCTGGACGGATTTTTACCTGCTGAAAGCCGTGAGTGACCTCGTTCGCGTGACTACCACACGCGACGAGGCAAGCCTATTTTATTAGTTGTTATACAGAGCGGACTTCCCTCTACAAGTGTGTTTTATTGCTGACAGCAATAAACGTTGTTGAGTTGACTCGCTGGTTGCCTTATTCGCCCGAACCCTACGTAGCTGCGATTACACGCGCTACGGGTTGGGGAAGAACCCCACAATATGCAGTGAAATTGTGATAAGTCAAACCACTTCATTGCTACGGTGCATGTGCCGCAAAATAACTTTCGCGATCGGCCGGGCACGAGCGGTGAGTTAAGCGTCTGCCGCAGTGTACGAAAAATGCTGTAACAGCGGCACAAAATCCATTCTCTCGTGAAGTTAACACTTTATTTACCGCCTTCGGTACGTCTGAACATTTGCCTCCACGCCATTGTGAAGATTTCCCGGACGATGGTTTTGGTTTCGTTCGTGGCTTTGCCGTTTGGCGTGCAATGCCACATTTTGTTCTTTAGATGGGCATTTTTAACGGAAGTTTGCAGCTAGGTACGGGAATGCACTACAAACAAAAATGACAGCGAAGGTCTGGTTTTCAGAACAAAGTTCTGCCGAATTGTAACTGCTGACACCAGCTTCAATGCGGATAATTTTTTTGTGTTTTTAAGTGCAAGTCTATATATAAAGAACTACTGATATAACAACCTCTTTTCATGGAACTGTCAAGTTAGTCATATGAACAGGTTGTACTGTATACAGAATCTCAGTTTATAAAGGGTTACTTAGTTCGACGGCACCCTTTTTTTTATATTACTGCGACCAACTTTTCGTGTCCTACTGAGGTGAATGAATTAATGAATTTTTTTGCATCCACCAGGGCGGCTTGACTCTGGAATTGTGCCTTGCCAAGTGGTGGACCAACCTGGGTGACGTGGAGGTGGACTGCACGCTCACTTTCTACGGACTCCAACCCAATCCCAGCCGGGTGGCCATGGTGCGTTTCTCAATATCTTTATCTCTGCACTTGCTGTATCTCCTTAGGATTGACAGTGCATCTCACAGCGCAAGAGTCGTACTCTAGCTGTGGGGACATTGTCTTCTTGTTGGGAACCTAGTAGCCAGGCACTAGAGATGGAATAATGACTGAAGACAGGACATGGATGCCGACGCCACACAGTAAGAAGAGACATGCGCAGATGACTTTTGAGGCCTACCGTATAAATGGGGTGCAGACATGATCATAAGCAGAACGCTAATCATTCTGCTTGATACTGAAGGGGTCTAATGTGTTCTTGGCAACGAAGGACTGACAACACACATTACTGTGAACATAAAAGGGCATTTATTGTACCTTCTGTAAAGTGCCAGCTAGCCGATCTGCACACAACAAGTGGAATACGCTGAGGAATTGAGGGTTTCGACACAGCGTGTAAGGGTAATGTCGCTTGCGGGTACAATCTCACGAACAGACACACATTTGAGCAATTGGTAAGCCCTCTGCTGGTTGGTCTTGTCGAGTGCACCAACGACCGTGCGGTCAGTCTCCGAGCGATGCCGTCCCACAGCCAAT
Source organism: Dermacentor silvarum (assembly GCF_013339745.2). NCBI lineage: Eukaryota > Metazoa > Arthropoda > Arachnida > Ixodida > Ixodidae > Dermacentor > Dermacentor silvarum. The sequence goes on from NC_051155.1 coordinate 32,805,148, forward strand.
GAGGAGAAAATAAGTTCCTCTTGTGCCCAAGTATCCATGCTGTCAGGTGGTGCTAGCGTTAAAGCACTCACACATCATACACCATCTTTCGTACTAGTGCGCAACTACACAGACTTCCTTCGTCGCATATGCTATGCAGGGAAGCTGAATTTCAGCAAATTCAAGAGCCATGCGGTGAAAACAACATCAGAGGATGTGATAAAGCCAAGCGTGTGACCATGGGTTTTGTACCTTCATGGTTGGTTAACAGACTGTACGTTTGTTTGTCTTCGCATTGCCTGGCACATGCGTGTTTTGTTTCTGCGCATATACTTAGATATTTTCTCAATGCGACTCGGCACCTGCATTGCGTGTTCCATGTCTGTGTTGTCTGTTCCACTATGCTTATGTCTTACTTGCTGCTACTGGGTTCCCAAAATTGTGCAAACTCGTTCAGCTCTTGATACTTGTGCTGTTTTCATATGACCTGTGTATTTGGTTGCTACTGCAGCTTTTGTCTCGCTCATTTATCATTGCTTTTGTAGCTCTACCTGCGCTTCTGAGCTTATCACTTGATGGCAAATGTGCCGAGTGCAAACAGGTGCAGGGCCTCCGAGTTAAAGGGCATTTGATGCTGGTTGATGCCACGAGACTGATGGTGTGAATTACTCAATTTTCCAAATTAGCAACGGTCAAATAAACAGCATTAACTGTAGTGGCTCACAAGTTTTTACTGTTGGCAACATAACTGCAATGTTCCAGCATGTTAAAGAAACTTGTTATTAAGTGCCTCTGCATATTATTATTCAAATATTGATTCAAATAACTGAAGTAAGGCAATGTCCAGCTTTGTACCTTCGTATGAGTAACTATATTGATTTGTATGAAACGAATGTATATTGCCCCCCCCCCTCCCCCCAAAAGGGAAAGTAATGCCAAATGCGACCTCTGTAGGGCATTTTTGACAAGCCAAGGCATACGTTTGCTTGTGAATCACCCATATGAATCAGCACCATGGCATTTTTAGCCCCAGCTGTCACGTTTTTGTACTTCCACTGATGTTTGTGTCAGCATGAAATAGGCATCAAGACCACTGATGTTGACAGGCGTAGGCGTGCCATGTTGTGTGCACATATAATTCTTTTTAATCGCACAAAGAGCACTTCGTGACCGAGCGACCTGCTTACATTGAGCTTCGCACTTACCCACCATGGTGGTGTAGTGGCTTAGCATTGCTAAGCCCGAGGTCATGGGATCAAATCCTGGCCACGGTGACCGAATTTCTATGGGGGCGAAATGCAAAAATGCCTGTGTTTCATGCATTGGGCTCACGTTAAAGAACCCCAGGTGGTAAAAATTAATTCAGTCCCCTACTACGGCGTGCCTCATTATCATATCTTGGTTTTGGTATATAAAGCCCCAGAATTAATCCTTTTATTTAAAGCTTAGGTTTTCCACCAGTTCGTAACATCACTTTCACTTCGAGGCCAAAAAGACAACTGGTAGTGCAAAGTGTATGCCACCATTTATGTTGGGGTGGAACACTGCGCTGTGATGCAAGACAGGACAGGACATGGGAACTGAGATACAAGGCACACAGGAAGCACAGATTAACAGCTGTCTAAGGATCCAATGGCAGAAATGAATAAATTGTGAATCTAAACAAGTAGAACATGGTCACATGGCTCACTAAACCAGCTGGCCCACTACAACAGCACCATTTCATGTGATTTGTATGTGAAGGCTTGTTCTATGCCTCCCCTCTGATTGTGACACTGTGTGTATGTGTTGGTTTCAGCGTTCCTCGGAAGGAGTGTATCGCTTCGATGTGACCTCCCAGCTGCGGCCAGAGGAGGTGTCTCCCGCGGCATGCCTCAAGCAGCATGTCATTGTCCTCAGGTGAGCCCCTCGATTAGGATATTGTGAATATTCTATTCTTGAATGCAAGTCGGATATTGTGTGGCGGGCAATTTGATTGTACCGTAAATTCAAATTGGGAATCATTTGAGTTGTCAAGTAGATAATCTTGCTGGTGTGTCTTCTTAATGTCCACACGTGGCGGTGTCTCACATCTTCACGTTGCTCCACTTTTTCACTAACACCAGAGCCGCCTTTATACAATGCAGAAGGTGGCATCGCTGCAGAGATGTGAATGATTGAGCAGGGATGAGAAATTGGTCAGCAACTACAGAAAAACATGGTTAATTTGTATTTCACGAGACAGAAAAAAAAATGTCTGAATTAACCAAATGTCGAATTACCGAGTGTATCAAGAGAACAATAAACAAATGCTTACTAGATCAACATGCTTTATTTGCTGAATGAATCGGCAAGTCCTGTTTGTGTTTTGCACAAAGCAGTATGGATGCTGTGATTCTCGTCATCTCACGACTGATTAGCCGCTGCGTGCGCTTAAAACCTTGATGCAGTTAAACCTTGATATAACGAAGTTGGTAAAATCGGCAATTTGCCTCGTTATATCGAAATTTTGTTGTATTGAAATTCAACCTTTTATGCAAATAAGTACAGCCGCCAATCAATTTTTCTTACACGTACTAAAGGGGCCGCAGAACTTTCCGCATTGTCGGCAGTCGAAAAGAGCAAATTGAATGCGAAAACAATATATGTTCTTGAATTTGGGAGTCGGCGACGAATGATATGGTTTCATGTCACGTCGACGGTATCTTCACATCGGCGGTACAAATTAAGCGAAGCCCGCCACGCTCTCGCGTCCACTCGCCCCCGCGGCTGATTGCGTCGCCCGCACTGAGACGATGCTATCCTGAAAAGCGATGGCAGCGGGGACGCGAATGCTTCGTCAGCCTTCCGCTTCAAACGGCACTCCGAAACTCGAGATAACGTAGCCTCCGATACCAAATGCGCGGGAAGACAGCTTACATGATGCCACGGCGTCTCGGCACCCCAACTCATTGCACACTGCGCAGATTACCTCTAAAGCAGGGCGCACGCTGCGTATGCGCTCCGCCGCGCTTACAGCCATGCGCAGCCACTGCCGAGACGCGCGCCAACTTATCTCCCGCTCCGTCCCCTCATGCGTGCTTGATCGCGTTAGCGCGAGCTCGCTCCCCTCCCCCCTCTTCCCTTTGCTCGTACAGGAAGGCAGCACTCGTGAAGCCACCATTTTCTTCTCTCACCCTCGTGCGCTTTCACTCACACCTAAAACACAGTGCGCGGGGCGCAATAGGATCTTGTCGCACTAGGACTTTATAAAGAACTTGATGCGGCTCCACTTTAGCAGTCACTCTTGTCGCGCAGCGCGCGATTTGAGAGGTGCGTTGTAAGCAGCTGCATGTAATTCAATCATTTGCCCATCTGCGTCCGCGGAAGTTTTCATCTATTGTCTCGGCGTTCCTTTGCAGCGGCAGTGAAATTTCATTATACAGTATAGACCACTTATAACGTAACCGCCTATAGTGCAGGACCGGATATAGTACGTTCTTTTCAGACTCCCGTTGATTTTCCCATAGCACTCCATGTATACACATCGCTTATAGTGCAGTTGCGGGAAATGAAATACTGGTTACAGTGCGGCTGCCTGGGAGTACGTAAGTCAGCAGACACGGCGAACGCTCCCCTAAAATGGGCGCCCCAAGGAGTGCTTGAGGAAGAAAGAGAGACGAAGTGGAGGAGAAGGGCACGTGGTGCGTTCTGCTTTCAGCCAGTGAGGCTGAAACCAGAATCTTGAGTGCGAGTCGTGAAATATCACGGCGCGCATAGCGAGCGAGGGCCGCGAAACAAGTTTGTATGGGTGTTCTGTCGCGTTCGCTTCACGATAAATGGGTGCCCCAAGGAGTGCTCGAGGAAGAAAGAGAGACGAAGTGGAGGAGAAGGGCACGTGGTGCGTTCTGGTTTCAGCCAGTGAGGCTGAAACCAGAATCTTAAGTGCGAGTCGTGAAATATCACGGCGCGCATAGCGAGCGAGGGCCGCGAAATAAGTTTGTATGGGTGTTCTGTCGCGTTCGCTTCACGATAAATGGGCGCCCCAAGGAGTGCTCGAGGAAGAAAGAGAGACAAAGTGGAGGAGAAGGGCACGTGGTGCGTTCTGGTTTCAGCCAGTGAGGCTGAAACCAGAATCTTGAGTGCGAGTCGGGAAATATCACGGCGCGCATAGCGAGCAAGGGCCGCGAAACAAGTTTGTATGGGTGTTCTGTCGCGTTCGCTTCACGATAACGGCAGTAACGAAACTTCAGGGAGCGGGCCGGCACAGCACGGCGAAGGGCGCACGCGGAGACCGTGGAATGTGAGGGAGGAGGGCGGCAGGGAAGCGGATTTCGCCTCGGCAACTCCGCCTCTTTGGTGGCTCCCCTCGCCCTCCCTCGTAGCTCCCTCGCTTTCGACTGTCACCGTGCACGCCCGGCGCCAGCTCCCCGAAGTTTCGTCTTTGCCGTTATCGGGAAGCGGGCGTTTGCCGGCGTGGGCAGTTTCGTTGGCCGGCCGGGGACAGCGCCGCTGCTTCCCTCTGTGCCGTAGCCGCAGCGTGCAAGGTCAACTCGTGACTAGAAAGTAGAGGAAGCATAAAGGAGAAAGAAGGGTTCACTGCCATTTTCTACGCGTGGCTGAGACGTCGGCAAGTTCACGCATGTTCTGGCGCAACGCAGAATCGGCGACTTTGCCATTTGAGAGGGGGTCTCCTAAGCTTTTACTCTATGGCGGTGCCGGAGCAATGCGGGTCGGAGGCGCCGCCGCATGATTTGGTTCGAATTAACGAGATTCGACTGTAAATTGAATGCAAACGTTCTAGCTGCATTCCTCGACTGTCGCTTACGCGTGGCGGCTCAGTGCACATGTTTTGCATATGTGCGGGCCTTGAAAATTGTTGCTTTGGTTATAGTGCGGTACCGCTTATAGTGCGGATATTCGTGACTCCGGCGACTTACGTTATAAGCGGTCTATACTGTATTGCAGTCACATACAAACACACTTCGTTATATTCAGCTTCTAAATAAATGGTGTTTTATGGACAAGATGTTATAAAAAGTTAAATACTTCGTTATATCGAGAATTATTGTATATTGAAGTTCGTTATATCAAGGTTTAACTCTATAAAAAAAATGTATGACAACAAAAGGCGCAGTTTCACTGAATGGCGAAGCATCGATTGCAATAGCAAATTAGTAGACAGCTATACAAAGTAAGGGTAGTAGTTTTATCAGTTTTATCGGCCATGTAAACTTGTAAACATTCGTTTACTAACTAAATTAACAAGCATGGTGTCACGTGCGCGCGCATAAGCAAACATGAACACATCTCACTCGATGACCTCGGAAACTCGCTGTGAAAATGCTGGAGTGAGGAAGCGCGGCAGCAGCAGTGAGCGAATTGACCTATCGCTTCAAGGCGAACTAAGTGGCAAAAATACAGCGCACATTGCACATCACTTTCAAGATAGTACGGCTGCGCCATACGCAGCAGCTGCCTGAGTAGAACGCGCCTCCTTCCCCTCCTCCCGGTGCCTTGTGCACGACGGAAGATGGCACGCTTCCTCCCTATTTTCCTCCCTCGCACGCGCGAGATTGAGCCGCAGTCGTCAGCTCACCCTCGTGTGCTTTCACTCGCACATACAGCATACAGCGCACGGTGGCAATGTTATTGCTCTTGGTCTTTATACGGAACGTCACGGTGACGACGACGGCAGAAATGCGCCTGTCGTATCCGTATAATTGCAATCGCAGTAAAAATATTCTGTGACTTGAACACATAGTACATGAACAGTGCAAGTTTCAAATCTATATATTAATAAAAGAAATAGCTTTAAATGCAGAGTGTTTAATCAGAAGCATGCGGCTGTTAGAATATTGCATCAAATTTGGGACAAAAACAGATGACGCATTGCAAGTTCTCACATGCTAGTCAGTGTTTTTCCCTTCAGCTGCAAGGGAATGGCCAAAGTGTCTGAAGCAGTGAAAAAAAAAAAAAAGAAAACAAAAGAAAACAGCCACAAAGGAACACTAGAAATGTGAAAGCAGGGGTCCCCTCTGTTGTGTTTTTGCAGGCCAACCGAGTCAAAGGTGCTGCCACTGGGTGCTCGGGATGTGTTTTCCCGATGGCAGGGTCATCTATGAGATTCAGCTCACATACAATTTTCCCTGGTGAGTACGACTCTGCACCACGCCACACGCATTCCATTTAGGAACAGGATTGTCACTGCTGTAGTGTTGGGGTGAACCCTGCTGCTGGTGCCGCATAGGGTGGCTTGGCCTCGCAGACACTTGTTGGGCCTTTATCCATGTCCCCCATCACAATGTATGCAAATTGTCTTAAATAAACTCCACAACAACATATGCATATCCACTGGGTAGCCTGTTGTTTTAAACCCACGGACCACCATTCCATCCGGGTCTCCTTCTTGGAGGGCATTAATGTCTTGAAACGTGGTGCACAGTCTTGATATTACAACCAGGAGATTCGCTTGTTAAACAACCAGGAGTCTTGCCTATGTCTCTGGTTCTCAAATCTCGTCATCTATCAAAGTGGTTATGAAGTTTTGCGGCTGAGCATGAAACCTTGGGTTACATTCCGATGAAGTAGTAACGCAAGAATGCTCATGCCATGTGCTTTGGGGGCTCATTAAAGGGCCGCAGCTGGTCCAAATTAATCTGCAGCCATCTCACAGCTCCTGGGTGGCCTTGAGGTGTCCAGTCCCATCACTTAATCGGGTTGTTTTGCAGGTTTGGTTCATTTTAACCTGAGCTAGTTGCCTTCCTCAGTGTGCATAATGCCAGTTCCCACCCAAAAGGCAGCTTCCCCACAGCGGAGCGGTGTTACGCAGTGAAGCATACCAAGAGTGGAAGGGGGCAACTGCCATGGGGCAGAGAATGTATTCCTTAATTGTACACGCGTCTCCTGTCACAGTAAATGAAGCAATATGCTTAATAAGTGGACTGGCAGGCCTTCAGAGCTGTTTCGGTTGTGCCCATGGTAATTTGAGCCTTTGGGGGCAGTAAAAGGCATGTATTAATTTTTTTCGGACGTTTTCACGGACCCTAGCAAGCCCGAAAAATAATTGACTTGCTTGAATGTAGAAGCGGACGTGCAGAATTGTGCGCTAACGTGGAAGACGAAGTCATCGACAGTGTGCCACTAGGCAATGCCAAGGACAACGATGAGCCCACTAGCATACCCGCTTTAGCGATGGTTATTGAGTCCCTGAATTTCGTCCACAGCTTTGTTTATTGTAGTGGTTGTGACTGTGAGACTCTGCGGATGGGTTAATGGGTTAGGAGCAGCAAACTTCCTTACGAAGCAATCCCCCATCAATGATTACTTCGAGTAGTTCTGCTACACGGAAATAAACTTGACTTGCTTGTGTAGTGCAGTTCTGCCCTTCTTTAAAAAAAAAAAAAAAAATTGCTGTTTGGATAGTTCGAAAATCTGCTTAATTTGAAAATTTTTTGTGTTCCGGCAGATTATTGGTGAGGGATAAAAAGATAATTTTCGCGTAGAATAGTTGCTTAAACTTCGACAGGTGTATTGAATATACAGTGGAACCTCGTTGATGCAGTTCTGCATAATAAATTTTTTGGCATAATACATTTCTTTTTCTTTTCCTGATAATACGATTTGGTGGATAGTATGTTGGATGATACGATTTCCGGATGATACACTTTATTTTCCAGTTCCCATGAAGATCATATAAACGAGATTACACTGTATATATAATGTTGTTCTCTTGTCACATATGGATGCGTGCAGTGTGTGTCGCTATTGCTTGCCGAGGTGCTTTGTTTGCCTGTGTGAAAGCTGTGGGTATCATTTTTGTGGCGTTGCGATTCTGTTTAAAACTTGATTTACTCATTGTACGCAAAACATGTTCTGATACATAGCTACTTGCTTTAGAAATGCTGTGCCGTTGTCGTCTCATCAAGCTACTGAACGTATATTTTAGTCGCTGCTGCTGTCTTTCAGGTAGAGAATATAATATTGATTTGTATTGAATTTTTGAGATATTGAAATTTCGAAAGCAGGCTAGTTTTTGCTGCCAGAACACGCACATTACATGTGAGCACTCATTTAAACCGAAATGGTATGAACAGGTGCACGGGAGATTGTGAATGCCAAACCACTGGGGGTGGTTGTGGGTAATGAGGGGATAGTCGTGCGACTGTTTTCATGCTCCGGTTTGGCTGTTTCTGGAAGAGGGGCCTGACTTTGCGTTTGGTGACTCATTGTGCAGATCAAAGCGACGGAGTGACACCTAGCTGCAGCCTGCTGTCAGAGTTTCTGTACGAATCTGAGTACGAGTCCCAGCTGTGGATGATCTTCGACACCAATAAGCAGCTGCTTGCCTCTGGAGACGCCTACCCTGGCCGGGTATGTGACAGCACAAAGTGTTTGTTTACAGGGGCCCCGCAATGCTTTGCAATGCGTTGCCTTTGAGCTTCTAAAGTCTAGTCACCACACAATGCTCTTATGAATATTTGAGACGAGTATTTGTGTACACGTGTGGCGGAGTGTGCATGGACAGTCAAAGGACTGCTTGCGGTTTCCTTATGTTTGTGAAATCCCCGCCAGTTTTCATGCGTATTGTGACGCACCAGTAAGTACTATGCTTGATGTTTTTATTTAGGCGTCAGAGCAGAGCAGTACCTCTGGTAGGACCAAACATGGAGTCTTGCGACTGATCAGCCAGTGGCATCATCTGTTGGCTGAAAACAATACTACTGATGTGAACAATACCCATTGTAGCCTCTGAGATTGGGTGGCGCAATGAACTTATCTTGGAGGTGGTGTCAATACCATCACCATCAGCCTATATTATGTCCACTGCAGGACGAAGGCCTCTCCCTGCAATCTCCAATTACCTCTGTCTTGCGCTAGCCGATTCCAACCAGCGCCTGTAAATTTCCTAAGTTCATCACGCCACTTAGTTTTCTGCCGTCCTCGACTGCGCTTCCCTTCTCTTGGTACCCACTCTGTAACTCTAATACCATAGCTGGTAGTACCATAGCCAATACCATAGCTGATCATAATGATGCACCAATAAATAAAGACACTGCACTTTACTGGCACAGTGGCAGAGCTTCAAGTGCAGTAGGAATGAGCAAATGAGGTCAAAGCCATGAAGGCACGACTGGGGCGGTGTTTTATTGCTAGTAGCTCCACTGATGTGAGGCTCTTTTAAAGGGCCCCTAAACCACCAAGAGGTCAAAATTTACTTGTGGTGTTGCAGTTGTGTGCAAGTCTGCAATGAACATGCAGCCGCAAGAATTTTTCGAAGTGGTGCTGTAATAGCGGAGTTACACGCGTTCGATGATAGAAACACGGCCCTCGCTCGGTTCGCTCTTTCCTTCGCTACTCTCCTTGTCGGCTGGGCTCTCCTCCTCGCCGAATGCTCCTCCAAATGTCACGTCACATTCCTCGTCACCAACGCGCTTCTCAATACGCTGCCCACTTCCGGTTTAGGCACGTCCGCGCTAGCGGCAAATATACCGAGGGCGAACCGACCTCTAGTGCCATAGAATGTCTGCCGCACGAGAGATGTCCAAAGTATACGGCAGTTTGGCAGGCCCGCTGCAAGATCAACGGGCCAATCGATGACGCGCGAAGCTGTGTGCATCCGCCACCGGTGACGAAAAGATTGGCTGCAGCTTCTGTTCCAAGCAAATTATTTCCGCTAGATAAAGCGATGCATAAATTGTACATGTTATGAAAAACAATATCCGCTGTGAAACGTTTAACATGAACGAGAACTTCGATACTTGTCGAGCTCAGCTGCAGCGCACGGCTACCAATGGGAGACGACCGGCTCGGCTGTGCTCACATCGCAGCTGACGGTGCTCCTACTATCAGCCTATTTTTCTTCTTTGTATAGAATTGTTGCGAAAAGCGACAACAACGATAAGAAACTATTGCGGCTCCTGAGCGTCGGTAATTTATTCCGAAGCGCCGTCCGCTTTAGCTTTGAAGGGAACCGGAAAAGGCCTAGTGACGATGGGCGTGTACTGGTAACTACGGCACCTCGGCAGAGATGCTTGCACTTCAGAAGTCAGCCATGCCTCCTGTGTTCCGCGGCCGAAAAGTTTTTGAGGGGGCTCCGTGAAGTCAGCATTTCTGGTGGCCTCCCAATTTGACCGTTAGGTCAACTTGTTACTAAAGCTAAATATAAACACAGAGGACGGAAAAGGAGGAAATGTCCTCGAGGTGAGGTATGAATGAGTTCAGCTGCATGACGTTTTGTAACCATAACACAACGGTTACTAATGAATGCCGTCACCTTCTCAGTGAGCAGTAACCGCGGCTGTGAACGGCACGCGAAATCTGCTTTTGTTACGTGCCATGGGTCTACACACATTGGTGCTTAGCCAAGGAGAGTAAATTCTTTTCGAGTTGTATAAATTATTCGTGGGAGACTATGTACGTTCTTTGGATTTGATTGTCCGCCTTCAGCCAGTGCAACACTAAGCGCACAGGCAGATGCGCAAGAAGGATTGATTTATGGTTCAGCCCAAACCATCCTTGTTCATCATTCAGAGCATCAATGTCCCTCACTAGCTTCGCAAATAAGCAGCAAACTTAGGGAAATGTCAAATGCCAGCCTCTTT